>NC_092209.1:4668548-4687146 GCF_043381705.1 Parasteatoda tepidariorum
AAAAAAAAAGAAGTTGAAAAGTAAAATATTTACAAGAATCTATTTTTAAATAAAATTCTGAGACATAAACATTAAATTAAATATGAATTTTTCATTCAAAACGAAAACCGCTTATAAAAAATACAAGAGCGGTGTGAAGATAGAAGTGAATAAGAAAGAAATTTTTAACTAGAATAGAACCATCATTTTCCTACTCAATCAACGTAATAGGGTTGCATGCTGTAGCAAGATGTGACGCATAGATCGGTTGGGTTACCATATTCTTAATTATGCGGTTTTCAGAGAGCTTATTCTCGACCGCGCCAAGCGGTGCCGAAACCGTGAGCATTTCCGTGAGTGCCCCCGGGGGTTTATGAATATCCCATTCACAATTCTCGTAAACGCATGAAAGAAATAAGTTGTGAATACTAGTTTTATTTCATTTTACTGCTTTTATTAATTCATTCTTCTGCCTGTAGTAGTACTTTTAAACCGTCGTTGAATAGCAGACCCGAGTTTACGACTACTAATGTTCAACTCCGTACCCTTGTCATTTTGAACCCAATCCAGAAGACAAGGGAACTCCTGGATCAAGTATTGGGAGAAATTTGCCCTGAGGACCTTTTGATCGGACTAACCCGCATTTGCGTTACATGGAGAGGAAAAACCACACAAACATCCCACGGTCAGTCTGACGGCAAGGGGACTAACTCATGATCCGTCTACCTCTGAGGATATTTTACGTCGGCACTGTGGTCGGTGCGAGCCGGGTGCGGAATTCGTATCGACCAGCCACCACTGGGATTCGAACCCGATTTACCTCAATAGGAGGCGAACGCACTATCCCCTGAGACACCACAGCTCGCCTGTTGTAGCAGTACTTCATTTACGTCGCATATTGAATTGCACCATGGGCTATTGGCGACGGTCTGGGAAACAATCCCGAGGAGACTACATTCGTGCGAAGTTGAGCTTTTTGAGGTAGAACAGTTTGACGAGAAGCGATACAGCGCGCCCTCGGTCCCTTCGCAGCTGGGTTTGCAAAATTAAGGAACTTTTTGAAGGAACTAACTCGAAGTTGCGTTCTATGTGGTGGAGAATCACGAAAACGTAATCTTCTTAGCTTCACGGTAGGGAGATTCTAACCCCACGATTCGTCCACTACTGTGGCGATTTTATGTCAGAACTGTTGTCTGTTCGATCTGGGAGTAAATTTCGTTATCAACAGCCATCGCAGCTAGTGTTCTTGAGCCACCACGACTCCATTCTTCGTAATAAATATTTCCAAAATCTAGTTTTTTTATCCGCTTATGCGCTTGCAATTATTTTCAAATGCTTAACCTGTAATATATACACCAACGCGAGAAGGCGATCCTTAGCGGGTCCCAATTTTCGTTCGGCCTAATCTGTTGAATAACCGATTTCTATACTTCGGAAACACTGGGTAACAATATCGTTATTACTCAATAGTTTTAAAAAACTAAAGTTTTCTTATACATTAAAGAATAATTTAAAAGAAAAGTTACATAAAAGACTATCTAAAAAACCACCACCACAACATAAGCCAATTTAGCTAACACCTTACAGAAGCTATAACGAAAAAAAATAGTTCGTCCAAGAATTTGATTTAAAAGCGATTCACATGAAACTCAAAGATCCGAATTCCATTATCCTTATGGGTTAACGAGAAACGGTTAGGTCATCCGAAGCGTTGGACGACACGATTCAAAGTCTTCTTTTTCTCTCACTATCTCGATTTTATGTGAAAAAGTGTCGGGAAAGAGGATTGATTTATGGCCCCATTGCGCTATCATAAAAACGCCCCAGACACAGCCACTGCATTCAAGGTCAGTGGCGCCCTATCATACTCAAAATGGCATTACCTACATTGTTACTTTTTCCTCACCCATAAACAAAAGATGAAAAATTCAATATTATATTTGTTACCAGACTTAGATAAAATGTTAAACTTTCTGCGAACAAAAAATATCAATTAACAAACTTTCTACACGCACTGATCAACTCTTGTGGCTAGCAGGGGTCTGTCCAGACATTTTGTGAAAGGTCCTGTTTTTGTAAAATTGTGAAAAAACTATTCATAATTTGTGAATATAAAATAAGCTTTAAGTCACATTCTTTCAACCAGGATCTTGCTCTTGTGAATTTGAACAAATAGTGTCCAGTATTACAACAACTGCTAAAAACCTTTTCAAGAAGTTTATAAATTGTAAATAGATACAAGATTCTGTTCAACAATTGCTGTTACTAAATTAGAGAGGCAGGGGAAATATTTTAAAAGTATTTTGTGAAACTACCGTTTTTCTTTAAATTGAATTTGTGAAACTACCGTTTTTCCTAAAATTGAATTCGCTTAACGGCAGTAAATTTGCCCTGGACAGATCCATGGGATGCAACATACAAATATTTGGTATTTAGCCTATACTGCTCGACGCAGAATATTCATTTCGGACGAATAATGGAAACAAAATCACCAACATTTAATAATTTCAATTGACATATTTTAAATAACACAACTTAGT
This sequence comes from Parasteatoda tepidariorum, assembly GCF_043381705.1. NCBI lineage: Eukaryota > Metazoa > Arthropoda > Arachnida > Araneae > Theridiidae > Parasteatoda > Parasteatoda tepidariorum. The sequence goes on from NC_092209.1 coordinate 4,671,068, forward strand.
AATGTATCACCTTTAATGTGTTACGCATTATGTTAACTAAAACAATTCTTAAATTTATAATATTTCACTTAAAAAATTGCCAGAAATTAATTTTTATTCACATCATATTCTACTAATTAATTTCATGAATAAATATAAATGGATCCATTATTTATTTACAATAAAAAAATTATAGTTTAATATTAATAAAAATCCGCAAACGATGTTTGTAAAAGTATAAATATTTTCTTAGAATTTAAACTTAGCGTAACTTAGTTTGTCTCGAACCGTCTTTCTTCTAGAGAAGAAAACAATAATGAAGGTAAGCAAATTTGTGAAGTGCCCGAATAAGAGAAATTATTTTGTGAAGGGTCCGTTTACATGAAAAGATATTTTGCGAAGGGTCCGTTAACGGACCCAAATTTTGTTCTAAACAGATCCTAGGCTAGTTTCAACCCTTTCGTCGGCAGCTCTGCTTCCCAAATTTGCTCGAAAATCATAAAATTTTAATAAAAATATTTAATTTTTAAAAATTCTATATTGATTCATACCACAGGGATGAGTTAGGTAAAATGCAAGTAGAAATGCAAAAAGATTATGTGGAAAAACATTTTTTAAATAATAGGAGGGGAAAAAACTAAGATTTGAGCAGGAATAAAATCTATGTAGGATGCATCTATAAACAGAATGTTATTAAGTTTTTAATAAAAATATCGATGCGAGATTTTATTTATTTATTTAAGCTGCGTGAATATGAATCGCAATGTGTGATTTTTAAATCACGTGAATATGAATCTGGATATTTGATTTTAAAATCGCGAGAATAAATCGAAGTTTTAATTTTAAAATAACGTGAATACGAATCTATGTTTCGCTTTAAAATCTCGTGAATACGAATTCCGATGTATAATTTTTAAGTCACTTTAACACGAACCGTAATAGTGGTTTCTAAATCACGTGAATACCAAACACGATATTTGATATACAATACACGAGTCGTCGAAAGTTTGGACTCCTTAATATAAATTTTTACCTTCGCCATTATCTCGAGAACTTTAAAAAGGGAATCGAAAACTTTTCGCAAAGTTACAAGATTCGTCTATCTAAAGATAATTTCATGCAAAAGAATAACTTTTAATAAATATTTATTATTTAATTAATGACAGCAATTTTTTTTTTTTTTTAAATGCAAGATATATACAGTTTTTGACATTGTTATAAAGAAACGTAATTTTACAAGACAAAATATGAGCGAGACCGGTCGATTAGTTTCTGAGAAACTCAATTTTAAAAAAAGTATTTGAAAATTCGATTTGTTGCAATTCAAAATTTTTCGCATTTCAAAATTACCTTTCATTTCAAAATTTTTCAACCATGATCTAATAAAATAATAAATATTTATAATAAAGAGAGTAGCGAATTCGAACAAGTTTGCTAGATTACAAAATATGAAAATATTTTACATGATATAAAAATGTATATAAATCCATGTTTAAATAACTAGATTCGCAATGACGTTAGCTAAACTACATTCACAACAATGATAAAACTGAATTAACGCTTAAAAAATTTCGTTTGCTACAATATCACCAAATTAAACGCTTAAAAAAATGCTGAAAACGGAAAACGTAGCAAACAATTATCAATATTTTGCTGTTGGTTGCGCAATAACGTAAGCTAAGTAATTATTCACAAAAATTTTCAATAGATTTTAAAACGCAGTTTTAAAATTTTTTTTTCACATTTACAACAAATAAAACACAATATTACATGATCCATTAAAATATTAGTTAGCTTAAGTTTTCTTTTTATATCATCGATTTAATTTCAAAATAAAACCAAAAACGTTACACACGATTATTTACATTTTACCGTTAGTAACACAATCTCGTTAGCTTACCCATTCACAGCAGTGTAAGAAAAATTTTTCGTTCTTCAATTAAATAAAATACCATTTAAACCTATTCACATATTTTCTTTTTTTTATGTTACATCATAGATAAACATTGAAATGCAGTAAAAAAAAATCGTATTTACAACAATTAAAATACACTTAAATATTACATCGCCATCAAAATAATAACTAACCTTATTTTCCTTTTAAAAAAAATATTGATTAAATTTTTTAAAAAAAAAAGAACTACAAACGTTGCACACTATTATTTACATTTTACCGATAGTTTCACAACTGCTAAACTATTCACAACAGTTTAAAATGTTATTTATAACTTTTTTGTTATTACATCACATAAAAAACCATTAAAACCTGGTAATACATTATCTTTTCATGTTACATAATCCATTTAAATATTTTTCAACTCAAACTTTCTATTATTATAATGTCATTGATTAAAATACTATTAAATAAAAGTTAGCACACAGTTATCAACACATTTTCAAGGTCAAATCGATAAACAAAATAGCTCACTTACTTTCGATCAAAATGTATATAATCCATAAAACATGCCAACCAATGGGTAAATAATATATCCAAATATAATAAATACAAAAATTCCACGTTTTAATCGAGTTGGCAGGATAAGAACGAAATATTAACAAAACGGTTGCCAAAGGCACTTCAGCTTTCACAGAAAACAAGCACACAAACTATGTCGTTAGGAAGAAAAAGAATACAAAAAAATAATCGAAAAAACAAGAGAAATTATTAGGCCAGCAGGCTTTGAGAGATGAACTTTCACTGCCGCCGAAACCGGACTGGCAGCTCGCATGACAGTTTGTGAAATAAGGACAGGTCGACCGAGCCGGCTTACGAGGGGTTGCAGAAAGGAATTCCCACCTTCGCCAAGAATAACGCCAATTGCTCTTTTCTTCGCATTTTTAAGTTCTTCCACAGCGTCTTTAAATTCACGTAAAGTGATTATGATAATTAAACAATGTGATGCTGTATTATTAAATTAACGATATGAGCCGAATTACTTATAGAAAAACTTCTCATCACACATTCAGTTTCATCTCACCATCGGTACTTTAACATTTTAAGTTTTGAGAAGTAAGAGTGAGACCTAAATCAGAGGTTCCCAAAAAGTGTTTCGCGGAACTCTAGGGTTCCGTGAGTTAAGACTTCTTTCTTAAAACCAGAAATGATTTTTGAAACCTATATTGCTTTTACAACGAACCAATAAACGATTTTTAATTTACTAATTAGGTTATTTTTGTGAAATTATTTAAATAAAATGCCAATAAAAGAATAGCAAATTTTAAAAAATGTTTTATTTTAAATATTTTTTTTTCAATAACAATATACAGTCGAACCTCGCTAACTCGAACCTCGATTTCACGAATTTTTCGATATCTCGAAGTTTCGGTAAATTCCCTTCAAATTTCCTATACACTCAATGTTAAAAAAACCTTGATTTCTCGAATTTTTTTTTCTGATCCCTCGATAACTTGAATTTTTTTTCCATAAATAGTGTAGATTTTTTTTCCTGAAAATATAAAAAATATTCCAAAAAAATTTTTAAGAATAGAAAGCCAATTCTCATAATCATAATCAATTCTCAAACAAACACTTTCTGCAGTGGACACTGTAAGGAGATTTATTGAGAGGCAGCTGAATACGTCAGAGGAGAAATTTAAAGCCATGGTCCACTTAGAAAGTGTAATAGACAAACTATCTTACACATCTCTAAAGCAAACAACAATTGAATCTTTTTAAGAGTAAAAAGTGTTTTTATAATAAATATGGAATAGTAAATAAGGTATGTAAAGAGCATTTTTCTTTATTTTACCATCGATAACATGCGATTTTCGATAATACGAATTTTCGGTATCCCGAATTTTTTCTCGTCACCCTTCAAATTACTAAAGGATAAAGCCCCCTGCTCGCTGCCGCTCACCAACTCCGATGATTTGATTTTTTTTTTTGCAATAATTATTGTTTCTGAGCAGAAAATGTGCCTCCACTTCCCACGTCCAAATATTATTATATATTAGTATTTTAAATATTTAGATCTATTGGAGAACAGAAGTACTTTTTCAAAATAATTATTTTTCTAAAATAACATTTATATTGTTATAACATTATATTGCTCAAACATTTAATAGTTTAAATATCATTTACATTCATTTAACAGATCTCTTTAGCTGTAATTTATAACAGTACATTAATATTATTTGCACAAATGTAATAATTGTAAAACGGTTAATACGATTAGACCACCTTTCTTAATAAATTTATCGTAAAATGTAGAGCAGAATTACATTATAATAATAAAAAAAAAAAACAATTCTCTTAATTTTAAACTCTTGAATTAAAAGCGTAATAATAGCAGAACAGGAAAAATAACTTTAAATTTTATTAATTTTACACGGATGATAACCAAAACGATATGGAAATGAATGAGGCAAAACTGGATCCTATCACCTGATTTTCCGGCCAATAAAAATGCCCGAACAACAATGAAAAACAGTGACACCAGCATCAAAATTTTGATATATAGTACGACAAATGATTGCATCAGTATTTCTCATCGAACTTTAAAATTCAAAATAATGTAACCAATTCAAGAATAAAAAAAATTTTCTTACCGATAACCAATCTCAGCTTTTATAACAGTTCTTTTTTTAAAAAAAACTACAATTCAGCTTATTTAATTAAATTTTATTTATGTATACGCCAAAAACCAATAGACTAGATGACGCTGCAGACTTGAGAATTCAAATGCCAAGCATCAATTTTAAGACTGTTACCGATGAAACAATGAAAAAAATGTCGTTTTTCACATTAAATGTTTCCAATTTAATTTGTAGTTTTTCTCTTCTAGTTAGCACATTCCCACCTGTTAATAATTATTTTTGAAAGTCAGAGTTATGATAAAATAAGATTTATCGTCTAGGATTCCGTAACTGGAAAAAAAAAATTCTAACCGCTGACTTAGAGTAAATTATGACGTTATCAAATACTCAAATCAAAAATATTTTCACAATATAAAAATGCAATCCAATCATTGCTGGATTACTTCCCCACTGAAACAGAAGCTTAGAAATAAACTTCGAAAAGATCGAAGACGTTGATTCTTTTGTTTTTCTCGGAAATATTGTTAATAAACAGGGCGGAAATAGCGATGATATTTCCCAGAGAATCAGAAAAGCTAGATCCTGTTTTAGAGGTCTGTACAATTTTTGGAGAGTCTCAAATATAAAATTAAAAACAAAAATAAATGTCTATGAGGCTACCGTGCGTTCCATTCTTCCGTATGGTGCCGAATGCCGGAGTCCCCGGAAATCAGAAAAAGAAAAACTTGAAACTTTTCAAAATAGATACTTAAAAATAATACTAAAAATCTTCTGGCCCAATAGTATAACAAAGACCTTTTAACAAAAGCTAATATCCCATCTGTTAAAGAAGAAATTTTAAAATGAAGATGGAGATGGCTTGGCCATTTAATAAGAACAGATAGAAACAATCCTGCAAACGCTGCAAGCTCATGGGCTCCTGACGGAAAGAGAAAAAGTGGGAGACCGAGACTAACATGGCAAAACGCATTAAGGAAGATCTTAGTAGAGCAGGATTAACTGGATGGGGAGCGCTTTACCTGGCCAAAGACAGGAGTGTGTGGAGAAAAAGACTCGAGGCCTCATGTGCCAGTTTGATAGTTAAATTTCAGTAACTAAATAAGTACTTCCTCACTGCGAAATCCAACCATAATTTGTTTGCATTTTAATATTTTGAAACGTTTTTTGCCAGCCTTATGAATCGAGTGAAAAACAAAAATTTAAAAGATATTATTTTTAAATACTAATTCAAAATCGGAACATAAAGTAGGAAAATAAATAACCATTGCGAAATATTTTCAAGACGACTCTGTACACAGGTACGATAGCCTCTGTAAATATCATATTCTAATGATTTGAAAAATAACGCTTTTTATCACTGACTTTAACAACATTTTCATATCCAATCAATCAAATACCGCAAAGACATATAAAAATAAATAAAATAAATAAAATTTTTTTAATCGTCTGAAACATATTCTGAAACATCGTCGGTTCTTTTTTTCACCAGCGTGCATTTTAATAGTTTTTCCATACATCATATTCCAATGATTTGAAAAATAACGCTTTTTATCATTGGATTTAACGACATTTTCATATTCAATCCATCGAATACCGCGAAGGCATATACAAATGAAAATTATTATTTGTTCATCGTCTGCAACTAGATACTCCAGAATTTTTTTTTTTTTTTACATATTTAAATTGGTAAAAAAAACTGCCAACTATTCATGAGTGAGGTATCAATGAAAATTTCTATAGTTTTCATCTATATAAATATTTTTATTGTATTTATAAAGGATAAAAAAATAGAAATGTAAATAAAAGAAGCAAAAATTGTGATGAAGGGCTGCAACAAAAAGGTTTGGTACGTGTTGGTAATGTTTGGAACATGCAAAAGAGTTAATCAAGTTAGATTTTGTTCTTTTTCTCACCAGTGGGCATTTTTAAAGTTTTTTTCATAATCTACAAATTTTAAGAATTTTCATGTTCTTTTTTATTCGTGTTTCTTTCCTCTTACAACAAGATTATAAAATATATAAATGCGAACTATTTTTTATTAGCGGAACATTGCATATCGTAATATAAGTAATGCTTGATGTTTTCGTTTGCCACGAGTATAGTTTAAAGCAGGGATGGGCAAACTTTTCTGGTCGAGGGCCAAAAATCGAAGGAAAAAAAATTTAGTGGGCTAAATAAAAAAAAAATACTGTATGCAATTTTGAATGTAAATATTTAATGAGATGAATGAAATTTCGATTTCATTTTTAAAAGTTCCTTATATTAAGGTTCCAAGTGAGATGTATTTATTTTAAGGAACAAGGGTAAATGTTTGTCTGTTATTCTACTTCTGAAATGATTTTTTCTCAGGTTCGTAGATGAAAACACTTGTTCACACATAAATAAAAGGAAGCAAACATAGCCCTGATTTTCTAGGCATGAAATATTTGGGAAACTAGCTTTTGGTAATGATTTGTAAAACTCAATTTTTGGCATATTCAGAAACAATTGCTTCAGATGGCACCTATCTACGGCTATTCTATAAGGAACTTCTGCTTTCAACATTTTACCAATTGAAGCTGTCTGTGCTAGCCTTCATCAATTTATGTTTTGTAGAACAAAAATAGAGAAAGTTAAAAGGTCCGCAGTACTTAGTTAAAAAAAGAAAGAAAAATAACTTTAAACAAAGTAGACAAGAGAATGGATGCATATTGTTCATATTCGCCACAGATCAGCAAGTTAAAATTCCATCCGCGGGCCGGATAAAACCTTCCGGCGGGCCACAGTTGGCCCTCGGGCCGTAGTTTCCCCATCCCTGGTTTAAAGTATAAGTCTGTTTAAAGTATAGTTACGAGAATAGTATAGTAACGAGTATAGTTTAAATTATAAAGAATAAGTTTGCCACAAGTAAAGTTATTTTTCATATAAAATCATAATTGTTTTTATTATAGTTAGAATAATGTAATTCTATGTTACATTTTAATCTAAAGTTATTTAAATCGGCGTCTAAACTTATTAACCGTTTTACAATTATTATTCATTGGTGCAAATTACATTATATTATCATAAATGACGATTAAAGACATTCGTTAAATGATTTAGAACTTAACTTTCAGCTTCATGCACAAAGTGATGAATGCAAAAATTCTATTTAAATTTTTCCGTTCATTTGGTAAGCAAATACAGGGTGCGTAGCCAAATTATTCAACAAAAATATTTTAAGCACTCAAAAAATATTTTTCATCATCAGCATTGGCACGACAGCCCTTTGTGAGCCTCGGCCTTCCTCAAAAGCTTTTCCCATTCTTCCTTTCTCCCAGCAATTGTTTTCCAGTTCTTTAAAAAGATAGGTAATATCTTTTAGGATGGCAAAATCCTGATCCAAAAAATATTTTTTAGCACTTAAAAAAATATCATTATTAGGCAAGGTTGGAAAGTTTTTGACAATTGACGGTTTTATCTTGTTTTAACCGTCATGTCGGAAAAAAAAACCCTTTTGGTATTGTTTTTGTCAATTCTCAAAAATCAGAAATTTTGAATCGTGTAAAACGAATGGCGTTTTCATACGCTGCGGACTGACAATACGTCAAAGTAGATTGATTGGGTTTGAATTAATTGTGAAAATGTTGAATAGAACAATGTGAACTGCTTCTTTTTGCATAATTCGTAGCAAAAATCAACATGGTAAAGGAAAATTCTCATTTTGAAAAAAAAAGAAAATTAAGCACTTTTTAAAAACACCCAATGAAAAAAGCACCTTCAAGGGCTTTTAAAAAACGAAAATAAGCACCTTTAAGCACTTTTCAAAAACGCTACGCATCCTGAAATATATTAAATTACAGTTGTGAACGCACCAAATTTGTTTTAACAATACACTTTTAGTTTTAAATGTTATTTCAAAAAAGGATTACTTATAAAAATTATTTTTGTCTACTACTAGGCACTTAAATTATGGCCTTTTTTATTTTCCTTGTCGACAGAGCTACAAAAAATAGCGATAATAAAAAAAATGTTGCAGCTAATAATAAAATTAGTTTCTCACAGACATCAAATCAGATGGTACTTTTGGTCTATTACATTTGAAACATTCCAATGCTGGAACCAAAACGAACCAATTCCCCAGAGACCCCTTATACTTCATTTTGCCATCATTAACTTATAGAATAAAAAAGAAATAGACTGTTACACATGAAGTAATGAGGTAGATATTCGATCATATGACGAGAAACATAAACTTAAATTAACGTGTAAGGAGAACTGATATTCCAAACTTTATTATCATGAGAATATAATCATTCATTCAGCATGGAAAATGGTAATTCCAAAGCAACCACAATAATATTGAGGTTAGAGTCCGTTTCTGTTGTCCGGCTGAAATTAGAATGATGACGTAACTACAGAGGAATAGGAATTCATAAATATTGAAAACCGGCTTAATTTTTAGAAGCATATCTGAAAGGCACTCATTCGATTTTAGAATTACACATACACCCGGTAAACATAATTTACAGAGTTAACCTTCAAAAATTCAAATGACTTTAACGTAGTCAAGCAGAGATTGTTATTGTAAAAAGTTAGCTTATAACATAATATATTCAGATAGTATCACACAATTATACGCAGAAAATTTAAATTTAATTTGTATTAAATCATACTTTAACTGTGCTCACATGGAGAAAAAATGCGCAGTAATACGTTAAATAAATATTTAACGTAGTAGTGACTGTTAAACACTTTAAATTAAGCCAATCTAACAGAATGAATTATAAATGTAGTGTTGCCAATAGAGAAATACTTCTCAATTGCCAATAGTGACAAACTTTGGACCGCTCTCCTGATCTAACTATGGGGACCCTATTTTCTGGATTGAGGATACTCCTTATATTTTGAGTGCCCCTTATATTTATATATACCTCTTATTTATTATTTTATAATTGTATGCAAAAAATTTTCAATTCGCTCAATAAGTTCTCGAGATATGGCGAAATACGTAAAGAATAAAATTAACATTGGGGGGGGGAGGTCCAACTTTTGGATCGCTTTTCCTATTTTGGTTGTCAGAAACCCTAGTCCGTCTAAAAAGATAGGTAATATGTTTATTCAGGAAAAGTGCGTTTTTGTGTCTGGTTTCGCAACTTAAAATATCGTCTGCACTGATTCATCAGTATATTTGAGATCACCCCCTCGAACCATTAAGATTGAGTGATAGAACGTAAAAATCCGATCATTAGATCAAAAGTTATTCAGGATGGTCCGTATTTTTAGGGGTGTCACTGTACAACCTGCAAAGAGTTAGCCGAGCACACGAAAAGAATTTCTGACACAAAGTCACGAAGTATCCGTAAAATCAGGTACAAAAAATTTTTATTTCATTTTTGAGGTCGAAATAAACATCTTGTGATTGGACAAGTCAACTGTTGTGGAGGAGCTATCCTGTACACAATTTTGTCGCCAAGAGCAACATCTTTTAGAAAGCTGACTTCGAATCTTCGATGGATGGCGAAACCATTTGTTTCCACGATCCAAAACACGAGTTCTTTTCTAACTCCAAGATATACAGGGTGATCCTAAAATATGTGTCAAAAATGTAAAGGTTGGTAGAGGGGACATAAATAAGCATATTTCGGATAGGAATGTGTGTGCGGTAATGGCACATTAAAGCACTAGCTTGTGAAGCAGTACGAATCAAAGGAAACTGAAAAGACAAGTAAAGACAAAAGATAAGAAAAAAATTAGCAACAGTTTACAAGAGGTGCTCGAAAGAGTAGCCACCAACAGCGATACAAGATTCACAGCCTCGGAGCATGGATCAGCGTACATTAGAAAAGACGTCAGGCATGTCGAGCACATCTAAAGAAGCAACAGACAAGCGCTCAACAAGATCTTCTTCAGATGTGACGGGACTCTCGTACTCCAAGCTTTTAATATGACCCCAAAAGAAAAAATCCGAGCAGGTTAAATCAGGAGAATTAGGTGGCCAGGGAACTGGACAGCCCCGTCCTGCGGAAAATGATGAATCCAGCTAGCAAACTCTTTTATATGCCATAGACAACAGCGCTCCCTACCGGCTCAAGGCGGTATTACCCCACATACTATCCCATACAAAATAGGCTTATTTAGGTCCCCTCTACTTACCTTTCCATTTTTGACATATATTTTAGGACCACCCTGTATTCGATGAACCAAGCTGTGAGGGCAAATCTTTATACGAATTAAACAATAAATTTCTGCAGTCACCTTATCGTTTATAGTTAAGAGGGAAACATCCTTAACCCCTGGAAAAGAACACCGGGATATAAATATGAGTATAAGTTCAGCCGCAGATTTTTTAAGTCATACTTTAGCAGTGTTGAGGAGGCATGAAATTCCGTCAAAGCGTCGGGAAAAAAAAGAAGGGAAAAAAAAGGACAATTTTTGGGTTTAGGACTACTAATGTTCAATTAGTATAGTCTGTTCAACGAGAACTGATAGCGAAAGTAAACAAAGCGGCGTGCTATTTGGCGCAATACAGCTGTCTACTTGGCGCCGGAATAATGACAAATAGCGCCTATCAGACAAGCAAAAACTCTTATTTTTAGAGGGTTGTTTGTATCGCCGTGGTGTCTTTTTGCAGGTGTTTCATGAGTAATATGGAAAATAAAGCGATGGATTTAAGTCCTCCTAAAAAACGACAGAAGAAATCTTACATAAGTAAAGCTGAGAAAGAAATAATATTGAACATTTATAAAACAGAAGTGCATTCAAAACCAGATGTTCCAATCATTGATGTGGCTAACCATGCGGCTTCTGCAGCGGGAGTTAGCACAGCTTCTGTTTTCAGAATTATCAAAGAATATAAAAAGGATGGTATATTACATTCCCCGAAGAGGACTAAACCTCGTAAAACTTTTTTGGATGACATTGACGATTTCGACAAAAATGCTGTAAGAAGAAAAGTTCATGATTTTTTCCGCCGTAACGAAATTCCGACAATAAACAAAGTTCTCAAAGCTGTGAACGATGATTCTGATTTACCAAACTTTAAAAGAACGACATTTTATTCCCTGTTAAAAAAATTAGGCTTCAAACATCAAAAACGAGGACGGAACAGCTCACTCATTGAAAAAGAAGAAATAATTTTGTGGAGGCGAAGATATTTAAGAACAATTAACAAAATGAGACAAGAAGGAAGAAAAATTTATTACATGGATGAGACATGGTTGAATGCTGGACACACGCAAGACAAAGTGTGGAATGATACTTCCATTATCTCGTCAAAACAGGCATTTTTATCTGGTCTTTCTACAGGATTAAAATCGCCTTCTGGCAAAGGTGAGAGACTTATTATTACGCACATTGGTAGCGACGCGGGCTTTTTAAAAGAAGGACTTCTACTTTTTAAATCAAACAAAAACAAGGATTACCATAAGGATATGAATGCAGCGTGTTTCGAAGAATGGTTCGAGAAAATTCTACCCTTTCTAGAGCCGAACTCTGTCGTTGTGATGGACAATGCACCATATCACTCTCGTAAAGAAGAAAAAATTCCTAACACATCATCGACTAAGCAAGTAATTAAAGATTGGCTAAAATCTAAAAACATTGTTAGTGATGAAGAAGGTATGCTAAAAACAGAACTACTGGATATAGTGAAAGCTCATAAGCACAGATATGACAAATTCGCGGTGGATGAACTTGCTAGACGTAATAATATAATGATTTTAAGGCTTCCCCCCTATCACGCTGAATTAAATCCAATTGAGCTGATTTGGGCCCAAATGAAAGGTTCAGTGGCCAAAGAAAACAAAACTTTCAAGTTATCGGAAGTAGAGGAATTGTGCATGAAAAGTTTAAACGAAATTGGAGTTGAAAAGTGGAAAAATTGCATAGAGCATATTCAGAAAATTGAAAAAGAGATGTGGGATTTGGACGAAGCCATCGAAAACACTGTTAATTCTCTAGTAATAAATATCAATTCAAACGACGAGGATTCTACAAGTTCTGAGAGTGAATTCTGAGATAAGTACCTAGTTTCATTTTTACTTTTTAATGATATAATTATTCGTTATTATCCATGATTAATTGATCATTAATACAATAATTCTTAAAATTTTGTTCTTTTCTGAGTAGTTTAATATAATTATTTTCGTTTTCGGTACAGTTGTTAATTAAGTACAGAAATTCAAATGTTACGCAAAATTAAATAATTTTGACACTTGATTCTATTTTTTCAAAAACCTATTGAATTCGAGGTTTACAAACTGCTTTTTTTTTATATGTTAAGTGGGTATATTTTTCTTAACAAAAGATTTCGTGAGACATGTAAAAAAGTTCCAAGTTTCTTTTAGTGTAATTATTTTCGTAATACTTCCCTTAGAAAAATAAAGATAATTAACAATTTAAAAATACAAATAAATGCAGTTCCTTCTAACATATTTTTAAATCAATCGGCGAAACATAAAACTATTTTAAATATTATTTAACTTCTAATAAATTTTAAAAAAAATTGTAATTATGAAAATAAAAGAGTATTTTTTTTAACATTTTTTAACATAACTGTCAATTCTATACGACTTTTACGATGGAATTATAAAAGTTATGTTTTTCATAGATATTTATGCAAAATATATTAAAACTAATTTAATCAAAACTTAAAGAAATATAGATATATTAAAACTATTCTTAAAATAAAATTATGTGTTTACTGAAACACTTAGAAAGGTATTTTCATGAAAATATTTTAATTTTGCATTTTCTTATCTAATTTTAAGGTATCAAAAACCAAACATCGTTTTTGTTTTTCTATAAAAGCGAAAGCTCTGTCGATTCAAATGAAATCGCCCATTCAGCGAAGAAACCGTTAAAGTGGCAAACGTTGGCGATCAAACAGCAACCCTTTTGTTTACTTCCACTCTCAGTTCTCGTTGAACGGACTATAGTCGTAAAGTAGCCGCCGGCTGGGATCGAACCTACAACTTCTTGGACACGGGCCCAGTGCCCCACCGACCTAGAGTTGTACTATAGGCTACAATCTAGGAAATATCCTTGAGAATGATCCGAAGACATGTCATCACAATTTTGATCCTCTACAGAGGGGTTGGCTCCCCCGCTCTAATAGCCAGACGATCTGCGTGCCCTCGGTCCCTACGCAACGTGTTCAAAGTGGTCATCTATCCGCCTACTGACCGCAGCCAGCGATTTTTGATTTCGGTGATCTACTGGGAACCGTGTCTTTGCGATCAGTCCATTGCGGGACGAATTATTTTTGTATCACGAAAGATTTATTAATGTGTCATAAAAAATATAAGGAGACACGATTCAGATAATTTTATGCTAAGGTCATTTTTAAAGAGGGTTAACCCATCAAAATAAATATACATACCCAACACCAGACACAAAATCAGCAGACAGTCTGGTAATAACTCATAAATATAATTTATATGAAAAAACGAATCTGAGGAAATAACATTTAGGCAATGTTTTTTAACTTGTCTCTGAGACACAATAAAATGACACAAAATAACCATGAAAAGTGAAATTAAATTGCGTAAGACACTATAACTTATAGGGTTTTATTGCTACACACAAGCTCGACACAAAAAAAGAATGGATCTCAAAAAATTCACTACAACTTCAACTTCGGTCATTTAACTACGAATGAAAGCGCGAATTATTATCTTTTTCATCGAAATATTTCTCAGTCATAAAAAATAAAAAAGATACAGTATATAAACAGGCCACTTGAGTAAAAACCGTAAAATAGAAAATAAAGATGACAAAATTCTGAACAAGCAGTGGAATTTGGATGGAGATTTATCAGCATTAAAGATCTTAAAATAATCATAATAAAAGTTGATGATACTCGTGCTCGCAGACTTAATGGAACGTAAACACTGTGGCTTGTCGGATTAAAGTTTAAAACAGGAGTTAGTTTCGATCTGTTTAAAAGCTTCTCAACTCAGATTAATTCTATAAAATTTCGATAATATTTCTAATTAACTTAATTTTCAGGGATTAAAGTAAACTAAAATATTTAAATAACCCTCTATAAATAAAAACTCTAATAAATAATAAAATAATACTAATGTAAACTTAAATATTAATTTCCCAACTGCTATGTACAGTGGTAAAAAAAAAAGACCATCCTGAATAACTTTTCATCTAATGATCCGATTTTCAAAGTTCTAGGACTCATTCTTAATGATTCGAAGGAGTGACCTCAAATATGCTAATTAATGAGAGCAGACAATATTTTAAGTAACGAAATCAGGCACAAAAATGTAATTTTTTTCTGACTAAGCATACCGCGAATTAGGATTTCTGACAACCAAAATAAGAAGAGCGATAAAATTTGGACCTCCCAATGTTAATTTTACTTTTTGCGTATTTCACCATATCTCGAGAACTTATTGAGCAAATTGAAACATTTTTGTAAATATTTATAATTTTATTTAATAATAATAAAATTTTGAATTGTAAAGTTATAAAACGATGTCATTTTAAAGTACGTAATTTTTTTGGCAAAATGCAAAATTTGAGCGAAAGCAGTTGAATAGTTTCTGAGAAATCCAATCAACTTCTTTAAAAGTCGATTTCTCAAGACCGAACAGTTGACCAAACTCATGAATTTACGACGATCAACGCCGTAGCCTTGTTATTTTGAACCCAATCCAGAAGACAAGGAAACTCCTCCATTAAGCGTAGAAAGAAATTCTCCTTCGTAGAAAACTCGTTTGATTGAACTAACCCGCATCTGCCTTACATGGAGAAGAAAACCTCACAAGGTTAGCCTGACGGCAAGAAGACTGTAACCGATTATCGTCTATCGCTGAGGATATTTTACGTCAGCACTGTGATCTGCGTAAGCCGAGTGCGGAATTCGTATTTACCAGCCACAGCAGGGATTCGAAACCGGGTCACCTAATCGAGAGGCGAGCGCTCTATCTCCTGAGCCACCACGGCTACAACATATACTTTCAGTAAATATTAATTAATGAAATTAGTTACAATTTAGCTATTATAATTAACTATATGCCAGTTAACTTTAAAGGATTTTAGAGAGCCATGATGAGATAGAGCGGATAAAGCGCTTGCCTCCCAGTGAGGTGACCTGGATACAAATTCTGCACACTGCTCGCACTGACCAAAGTGCTCTTGTAAAAATATCCTCAGTGGCAGAGAGATCATGGTTTAGAGTGGGAGGTTTTTGTGGCTTTCTTCTCCATGTGCCGGATCGGGTTCGATATAATAAGGCTACGGAGTTGAACATTAGTAGTCGTAAACCCGAAAATTGGGTCAGCTGTTCAATGACGGTGATAAAAAAAATAAAGGATTTCAGAGAACGCTAAACCGCGGGAAAAACTTTTCACGACGAATTCTGTTTTATTTATTTTTCAGTGTAAAGTACACAGAAAAGTGATTTCAAACAAAGCTTAGAGTAAATTATAAAGTTTCATATTCTGAAAAAATATTTTCGAAATGTCAACATTCGAACAAATAAATGAATGATTACCTCCCCACTGCGTAATCCTAATTGATCCTACCATAATTTGTTTGCATTTTGATTAAAGTATATATATATATATATATATATATATATATATATA
>NC_092209.1:4688830-4707707 GCF_043381705.1 Parasteatoda tepidariorum
GTATATTTAAGACATTTTCTAGCAAAGGCGGAGCTCAAAATCGCACTCAAAAACTGTGTGCTTAAGTTTTTATCTTAGGGAAAGTAGCAAAGGAATTTCCCTCTATTTTGTTATATTTGAGGGGAAAAGGGAAGTGATAAGGATTACTATTGGTTTATGAAAGAAATCGCGCGTTCCCACACAAAGCAAGGGAAATATGTCCTGCTCTTAATTAAATGCATAGTTGAGCCAAAAATAGATTTAAGAACAGGATGTGGCTTTTAAAAGTGTGAGAAAGTATTTCAAATAGAATAATTAATTAGGAATAAAGTATGAGTTGTTTTATAGCAAAGAAACTAACATAAAAAGATTAACAGAAGCTTTTTATGTTACATATATATATACTAAATTACTTTTACTAAAATTAAAAAATACGATACAAACATTTCGAATGATTCGAAGCACGCAATTCTATAATAAAAACTAATATTATGCGGTTTTATTAATTAAAATACAATATTAATGGCAGTTTTTTAACAAGCTGCCGCAAATGTCGGGTGTATAGCCGTCTTCCACATTATAATTAATAAAAAAAAAAGAAACAACATTAACACAAAGTGTACTGATGCATTTATTTGTTAATTATTCAATAGTACATTTTTTTAAAAAAAAAGCTGCAACATTCCAGATAACATCACCTTTTTTTTATTATAAAATTTTCACATTTTTGCTCATTACAAAAAGAAATGTGATGAGCAAATTACGGTCACAGCCGTCGAGTGTTTTCATAGAAAAAATGTTACAAAATTTGATTCTTTCACATCCAACGCTCAATTTCTCATAAACGATTGAATACAAAAAATGTTTCGTCAATTTTAAAGTGTGCGGTACCCTGTTAAATGAAAAAAAAAAAATTATGAAAGCAGTTCAGAATACGTAAATAATCTTTAATTGTGGTAAGAAAAATCGACCAACCCAGTTCTTTGTTTAAAATTTAATACACCTATTGCAGAAAAATGCTTTTGTTACTAGCACTTAAGACAAAGCATTGTAAAAAGCAAGGAAACAATGCAGACACGAAATAAATAACATAGAAATATTCTAACTCCAATTAAAATAAAATATATGTCTTAAAGGGTATGAATTAATAATATCCAAAAAATTTAAAAGGAGAAAATAAGCTTTAAAAAACAGAATCTGGTTCATTAATTCTCATTAATAATGTTCGCAAATAATCGCCCACTCAGCATACTACGTTAGCTGAAAATAACCGTTAAAAAAAAAATATGTAAAACAAATTATGTTTTGTTACAATGAAATATTGATTAAACCCGGTAATTCTAAACATATTAGACGAGCTATAAGCAAAAACAGTAATTTTAGTTGTTTACTTGAGTTTTAATTATTTACTTCAATTCAAAAAATATTTTATTTTAATGAAAGCATTTTTTTTTTCAATTTGTTAATGGAAATTAAATGAAATTTTACAACAATAGTAATATTAGAGGGTGTATATTTAAAATGTAAAGAATTTTTATTTTTAAATGTTCGATTGTAAATTTAATTATTTTAAGATGCAATTTAAAATAAATACTAATAGCAAATGACAAATAGCAAAAGCGTAACTTTGATGCATTCAGAGCTTTCCATTTATTTTAAAAAGTTGAATGGAATGTGAGCAGATTAGATATCAAACAAATTAATTAATTATAGTGACAACTGTTTATAATTAGGTTACAACTATTTCGAGATTATTTGATTTTATTTTGCAACCGACAGCCATATCAATTCGGAGTATACGACTATCAATGTAGAACTCCGTAACCTTGTAATTTCGACCCAAAAGACAAAGGAACTCCTGGATCAAACAGTGAAACAAACTAGCCTTCATGGCAGACCCTTTTCGATGGAACTAATCCGCATTTACGTTACTTAGAGAGGAAAACCACGAATACTTCGCACGGTTATCTCAAAGGCAAGGGGGTTCTAATCCATGATCCGTCTACCACTGATAAGGATATTTTATCGTCAGCACTGTGGTCGATGTGTGCCTGGAGCAGAATTCGTTGCAAACAGCCACAGCTGGGATTCGAATCTGGTTCGCCTCATGAGGAGGCAAACGCTCTACCCTCTGTTCCACCTCTGCTCTCTATCTTGCCAATATTACAACAAACAGTCGTGAAATTTTGCTGAGCTCTTGATGATCATCCAGTAACTGCTATTTAGAAGAAATTGTTATTTTAGAGAATGGCCCAGATAACCTAATTGGAGAAAGAAATCATGGCTGACGATAGCCCAATGATTAAATTCTGAAAAAGACATTCTATACACTGGAAAAGACAAATTAATTACACTTACATATTTGGGGAATGTGAAAAGAAAGATTCGTTTTAAAAAGATATCGATGATTTGGTGCCATTTTGGAATCAGAGCGACTCAGACATCAAATTTTTTAGAGAGCTCTATTCTAACTCCAATTTATACTTAACTTTCACGAGTTTTTGGGAAAATATTAACACTTCGTAAAAATTAATTAAATTTTTTTTTATGACGATTAGTGTTGAAGGTGTCAGACTTAAAATTATATTCTATATCACAGCAAAAATAGTTGGAAAAAAATAATGAATGAAGATTTGTACAAAAAAGTAAAATTGTGCAAAAATAATAAGGCAATTGCTATACTCTGTTGCAAGTTAAGAAAAAATCATTATTCCTGTGGTGAGAGCTTGTTTGCATTCAAGTGCACGACAAATGGATGCCAATTTCCCAGCGCGAACGTATATCAATAACGTCAACTCCTGAAACGACTTCGCACAGCCTCCTTTTGTTTACTTTCTTATTACAAACGATAATCAATGAGATATCTGCAAGTGACGTAGTGTGGGTATCTCGCTCCTGATTGGTTGTTGAAACTTGGCTTTTGTTTACGTTAGTTACTGTTATGTTTCGAGTAAGCCAAGAACTTCAAATATCAAATTTCTTAGATGACATCTTTTATGCTCTTTCGCGAAGATTCTTTCACAAAATTTTCAATTTCTTCACTGTATATTTTTTACTTAACACAAAGACAGGCACAAAGCAATGTAGGACAACAAAAAAGAAACGAAAAAAAATTTATCCATTCAAATTACCAAGTACACAAACAAATATATATCATGATAACAATAAAATGCATCAACAAATAATAAATCTAAGTAAAACAAAAGACGTAAGCGAGATATTTCAACAAATTCCATGTGTGATACAGAGCTGTATTTAACTAACTTCACTTTAATTAACATTCTAACTTATCTGGAGAAACTTGGCTCAACTTTAACACGCCATTTTGCGTATAAACAATCAGCGGGCACTGACGTCATAGGTCAAATGAGTGGGTATTGTAATCTTTTTCTTGAAGTGCACAAATAATAAAGTACACAAATAATAAATAATAAAAATGATAACTAAAAATCGTAACAAATATACGTCTTTCTGTTAGCAAAAAACTAATGAGAGAATAATAAATTTTGTTTCTTGCAGACGATTTTCTTTTACAGTTAGACAAAAGTAAAAATTATTTATCTCGCATTTGATTTGCTAAGAGCATGTCAACATAAGACGCTCCGGCTTTAATAGTCCAATCAAATCCAATGCTATTCGACGTCACGTGGCTGTCTCTTTCATATTTATCGAAACATGTCGCCAAATCTAGGATTCCAATAAGACTACGAAATTACAACTTATTTTAATAATTCTTTGATGTATATCGTAAAAGATAGCCCCAACTAAATTTCTGTCAGACATGTCTAACTTTTAACTTTTATATTGTTTTGAAAGCATATTTATATAATTTGAAAGCATATTTATACAATTAAACTAAATAAAGCGGGAACTGTATGCAGCCGCAAATGATTACTTAAACCCTATACAGCAATAATCTTTTATTAACTTGCAAACAGAGTATAGATATTAATATCTATGCACACACATTTATAAACATCTTATGATAAAAGACTTCCCCTAAGAATATTCTAGAACTAGGAAATTAATAGTATGATGAATAGAATTTGTCTGCATTTCTTATCAATTAACGTTTCAACTGAGCGAAATAAATTTCATTTTGAAGTTTACATATTCAATAATTCTATGAAATATAGCCTCATTAACATTCAAATGAGATAAATTAAAATTGAAGTACTTAATATTTTAAATAATTGCTAAAATAATCGTTTGCGCAATACTTTTGCTCACATACTGATTATAAATATGCAATCTAAATAGTTTTCATGAGAAAGACATATTCGTCTCATTGCTTACCTCTATAGGACCTAACATTTCAGTAATCAAACTTCAAATATCCTCCACATGCAAAAAAAAAATTTGAATCCGATGCCACGGCCCTTGGTTGTAGTATATGTTTCGATTATTATGATTCATTTTCACAATATTTTTATTTTATTTTATCACCGACGTTGAACAGCCGACAGAATTTTCAGTTTACGACTAGCAATGTTTAACTCCGTATCCTAGTTTTTTTTTAACCCAATCCAGAAGACAAGGGAACTCCTGGATCAAGCATCGGGGGAAATTCTAAAAATCTGAATACCTTACAATTAAAAAAAAATTTCAACTATTATTAAATAAAAAAATAAATATTTAGAATAAATTATTTTTTCTGCATAGACTTTCTTTGGATAAACGAATTTTACAAATATGTGCAAAATCTTAAATTCGCTTTAAAAGTTTTCGAGACATGGCGATATACGCAAAAAGTAAAATTAACATTAAGGGGTCCAAACTTCTGACCATACTATGGGGAACATATTTTCCAAATTGCGGCTACCCTCTAGTTTGATGATCAGAAATTCTTATCCGTCGAAAAAAACATTTGTTTCTTCAGAGAAAGTACGTTTTTGAAACTGATTTTGTAACTTAAAATATCGCTTAAAGTAATTAATTAGTATATTTGAGGTCACCCACTCCTAAACCATTAACATTGAGTCCTAGAATGTGAAAATCGGATCATTAGATCAAGAATTATTCAGGATGGTCTTTTTTTGGCACACAGTAGATTGTTTTAATTAACATCACGTAGGTCCGAAATTTGCCCTTTCAGTAGGAAAAAGAAATATTTCTTTAAGCTATTTATAGAACATTTTTGTACTAATAGTAACGTTAATTCCTGTAATTATCGTCAGACTATGACTTAAATTAAAACTTGCAATCAAAACTTAAAATTTATATCTTTGTTATACTCCCACTTTTTTGAGAGCTGCTTATTTATTAAATGAATAAGCTCTAAATAACTAATTTAGTCGGAGTTTTATTCTTTATTATTATAAAAACTAAAGACATAATTTAATCCTTGCAAACGTATCTTTTACTTGTCGAGATAATTAGAGTAACGAAATAAGCGAAAGTATCGAAATAAAAAGAAGAAAAAAAAAGGAAGAAAATGTAACTAGGACGGAAAGAACACTTACCTGGAAGTAACTTTTAATTGGCATCCTGTGTGAAAAAACAAAAAACTCGCCAAAAACAGAAGTTCGCCAAAGAAGAGAAGAATCAATTTCAGGTGCTAAGATAAGAGTTACTTGGACTAGGAAACACGCGACACGAAAAAAAGAGGAAGTGGTCATTACATAAATTCGAAGAAACTATTACAAGGCTAATCGCGAAATTCCAGGACATAAGAACACCGTTTTGAGAGAATAACTGGATTTAATCGAAATTAGTGAAAGAAATTCATTCGGAGAAAAGACGATTTTATACGCTTCAAAGAATGTATTATTGTTTTCTTTCTCGCTTTTTACAATTAAATTGGTAAATTAAACGAACGGTAGAAAAACTAATTTTTGAACGATCATTATAGGAAGTTAACACAACTTTTTAATTGCAGTTATTTATAAATTTTCCAGGTACAAAAATACAGAAAAAAAATTTCTGTAAAAATTTAACGTAAGTTTTATTAACTCCTCTTCATAGCTTTTGACACATTAGTCTGATTTTCAAGTGTCGAGACTCAATGTCTAGAAGACCTAACCTTATTAGTGCAACAGAGACTTGAAAATATCCGGTAAACATAAGCATGAATTAAAAAACATAAGCAGCATGAATTAAACATAAGCAGTACAACGACATAAACAACAAGATCAAGAAAAATTAAAAGAACGATATAATTTTTGGAATGGACTACCTGCAAGTAGTGTGGGTATCTCGATTCTGATGGGTTGTTGAAACGTGGCATTTGTTTACGCCAGCAACTGTTCTTTCCATTCTGTTTCGAGTAAGCAAAGCCCGCCAGTATCAATTCTCTTAAGTGACAATGTCTACATTCTTGCTCAAAGATTTCAATTCTTTCACTATAGATTACTTACTTAAGAAAGGCATGAAGCTATGTAGAACATAAAACGATCTAATTATGCATCGAAGTTACCAGGTACACAATACAAAAATATAACCGGCATTGTACAGCCGACCCAATTTCGGGTCTACGACTACCAATATTCAACTCCGTAGCCTTGTAATGACAAGGTCTAGAAGACAAGGGAACTCCTGGATCAAGTCTTGGGAAAAATTTGCCTTCGTGGAGAACTTTTTGATGGAATTAACCCGCATTTGCGGAACATAGAGAGGAAAACCACGAAAACCTTCCACGGATAGCCTTACGACAACTAGACTCCAACCCATGATTCGTCTACCACTCAAGATATTCTACGGCAGCACTGTGATCTGTGCGAGTCGGGTGCGGAATTCGTATCGACTAGCCATCGCTGGGATTTGAACCATGTTCACCTTATCGGAAGGCGAACGGTCTATCCCCCAGCCTTATTCATTATAAACTTTGAATTATCCAGTATAATATTTTTACCTTATGAAAATACAACAAATCCAAAGTAGATTTTAAAAAAATCAAAAGCGCTTCTGTACTTCAGAAAGAACGCGACATAAATTGATCCCATCATCG
This sequence comes from Parasteatoda tepidariorum, assembly GCF_043381705.1. Taxonomy (NCBI): domain Eukaryota; kingdom Metazoa; phylum Arthropoda; class Arachnida; order Araneae; family Theridiidae; genus Parasteatoda; species Parasteatoda tepidariorum. The sequence goes on from NC_092209.1 coordinate 4,695,756, forward strand.
TTTATTTACGCTTCTATATTCATATTTTGAAACCTGGCAACCAGTTACGAAAACATTTTTGAAAAATGCATTTGAATTCGCTACTCGCTTTATATATTACACATTTTCAGTTTATTCTGTTTTTTTTTTTCTTTCTGGAATTTCTATTTGCTCGACAGTTTTATTTTGCATTTTTTGCTTAATATGATCTATTTTCGTTTAAAATTTTTTCAGTGCTCCTTATACTATTTTATTTATACATTTTGAATACAATATTTATTAGAAAGCACTCTTTTTTCGGATATAATAATATGAGCTGATGATGATTATACATTTTGCTTATTTTATTTACTTTCTTTATTATTTAAATTTTTTAAATATTTTTTAAAGGTGTTTTCTTTTTTTTTAAAAAAATTTGAAATCTTTTACCACGTATCCTCTACATATTTATAACTTCGCACTTTTTTTTTTTTTTTTTTTTTTTTTTTTTTTTTTTTTTTNTTTTTTTTTGCAGACTGAGCTTATTTTATTTTATTATTTCTGGAAATAAATAAATAAACATCTATATCTTAAAAACAATTGATACTTTTAAAATAAAAATTCATAATTCATGCATTGAACGAAAATTACTTAGAACATTACAATTCACTATCTTGTTAAATGGCTAAATATTATTAGTTAAAAAGACTTTAAACGACGTTCAGATCTGTTATAATAATTGAATTTAACAACATTTCACTGAATAAACTTACTTTACTGTCATTTTAATCACTTCTATTAAATTCTATTTTAACTTGAACGTTAAGTAACAACGCTTTAAAATGAGTTAAGCCTCTTAACGTTAGTTAATCAGCATCTAATCGTTCGTTCGAAATTCTTTCCCTTTGTATGTCAGTGACCTCAGGCAAGAAATAAAAAAGGATTTTGACAATAAAGAATATTTTGAAATGTCTTAGAAAGGAATATATTGAGTTTTCATCTAAGATAACAATTATAGAAGAATAGAAGTGAGCGATATAAAAATTGTGAAATGAATGTGAATGTCACGCCAAAACCAATTTTTATCCAGTTCAATTCTTTCAAAGATAATTTCTTAATTTTTTTATATAGGCTTGTTACTGATTTTCAATTAGTCTTTCCCTAATAGGTATGCATGAAAAAGATAGTATAGTTTATCGATGTAAACAGGGCTAAAGAGAATAGAAGGGCTGGTTCACTCCTTTGAAGTATCTCTTGCCGCGCCGATCCTCCGACGTCACTCTAGTGACGTCACTTTGGCGCAAAGCTCGCACTTTTACTTCAAGAACGGAGCGTTTGGCCTTACTAGCTCTAACTAATATTGGATCATTTCTTTTTGCGAGATATTCTAAGACATTTGTTATTTTCTATAATGACNTTTATTAAATATTTCGTTTCTTCCTCTAATGTAACTTTTTTCATTTGAACTTTAAATGCAAATAAAATGTATGGGCTAACTAAAGCGCAGTTGCTATTTCATTTCTAATTTTTATAATAATAATCGTTTTTATTAGAATAATAATCGTTATACAATAATAACGATTTTATTTATAATAATATCGTTTTTATTTATAATAATATCGTTTTTATTTATAATAATAATCGTTTTTATTAGAATAATAATCGTTATACAATAATAACGATTTTATTTATAATGATATCGTTTTTATTTATAATAATATCGTTTTTATTTATAATAATAATCGTTTTCATTTCTAATTTTTATAATAATAATCGGCAATAAATATCGTTTTTGAATAAGCTACATTTTTTGTAATTTTATTCAAAAATAAGTAAGTTTTATTAATCAGTTAGATAGTTCACTCTTGTCGGTCAGAACTGTATTCTTTATTTCAAAATGATTTAAAAAACACTATTTATAAGTAGATTTTAATGGTTTAAAGAAGTTTAGTTAATTGTGCAAAAATGGTTACAGAAGCTTATTTTAAAGTTAAAACACGCAAAACAAATTTTCTTTGAATATTCCCAAATTATTTTTCTAGTCAAAAGCAGGAAGTAAATTTTAAACAGTCACATTTCTCTCTGGTTTAATACATTCAAAATTCCATCAAAATTAGGTGTTTTCACTGAATTTAAGATAGAATTCTTGTTCATTTTTTTTTTGCATTTCCTTCATTGTTTGTCTTTTTTTAAATGTTGTAGGAAAAAAATTAATTAATTTGCCTGAATATAAATGAACACAATTACAAGGGGGAATAATTGACTTTCAATTTTTTTCTGATGTAATTCAGAATATTCGAGACAATTAACTCGAAATAAGAAAAAACACATATCTCGTATTAAAGTCATTATCAATTTACCGCCGATATAAACTTTAACGTTTGTTTCGTTCTCTCTACTTTTATTAATAAAAAAAATATATATTGGACATCCATTTAATAAAAATGAATGTTTCTTTTTATCTTTTAGGTTAAGAGCGATCGTAGCTTCAGCTCTAAGAGCGGAGTGAACTAGCCCTTCTATTCTCTTTAGCCCTGTATGTAAAGAGCTCCCCTAGCTATTCGTCTGAAGTGGTGGCGGTTACTATGGTTACGAGGTTTAACTATTTCAAGTAGGGGAGTTGGGTGATTACTTAAAGACAGGTTTTGACTTCGGTCGGAAAGAGAAAGGGAGAAAGAAGCTTCCCACTTTGAAATGCGCTATTTCTTGATTCCACAGCAGCAGACAGCCTTAGACGAGGGGAGTTCTTCCTATAGACAAATTATAAGCAGGACTGGATTGGTGAGTGAAATACAGGAGAATAGTTTTAGACACTTGGAAGACACAAGGTTAATTTATAGACTAAAAATTTTTAAAAGTTAGTTTTTATATCAAACAATTATCTAAGACAAAAATTTTCAGTTTTTGTCATATCTCCATCTGCCATGTATTTCGTCAAATCGTATTTTGTTATATCTCCTAACTTTTTAAGCAAATTGAAAAATTATTGCACACAATTATAAAATTCATTTATTTAAGCATAATACCATGCAGAAAATAATTTTAAATATTTATTTATTGATTTTTATTATTTAATAATAGTGACAAGTAAAATTGAGTTGTAAAGATTACAAATTTTTATATCACTTTAAATAATGTTATTTCATGTGCAAACATGCGTCATGTAAAATATGAATGCTCTAAATAATCGCAAAGTTGTCGGACTGACGATATTTTACGAAATATTCTACTGGTGGCGGCTAGGAAAGCTCATTTTAACTCCACCGCAGTTAAAATGAGCGTTCTAGCTAAATGGAAAGATGTAGAAATTTCTGTTGCATGATTTCATTCTCACACAATACAATCGAAAGCAAGTATAAATAAAAATACAGTAAAAATAGAAAAAATGAAGATAGAAAAAAATAAAAGAAGATACCGTCTAATTAAGATGCTATTGTAACAGCAGTTTCTTCTGTATTCGAACATACAAATAGAATTTTTTAAAAAAGGAACGCATCTAATTACCCAAATAAACAACTGCCTGCTTTCATTTCCTGAATTTGGAGACATTATAATCCTATTTACTTCAGGTTCTCAAACAGATAATTTATACGAAGTCTGATGAAAGACAGAAGAAGAAAAAAAACACTACGAGAATCTATCTTGTTTTTCTTATTGATATTGTTTTTGGTTTTTTTTTTCACAAGGTTTCTCATCTAATGGAAATCCAGGAACTAGCTGCAACCTTCACAGCTTTGCCATCTGCTGGAAAATCTCTAACTAAATTAAGCGAAAAAAAGAATTGAAAAAAGAAGAAACTTTATTCAACAGAAAATCAATACTTAGAAGAGTATAACAATTAATCTATAATATATTACATAAAACAATAGGTTCTTTTATATAATAACTTATAAGCAATCGTGTATTCGATTACTTCAAAAGAACCACGGTGGTTCAGGTGATAGAGTGTTCTCCTCCCAATGAGGTCATATAGGTTCGAATTTCAGCGGTGGCTGGTTGATGTGAATTCTTCTCCCGGCTAACACCGACCACAGTGCTAACGTAAAATATCCTCAGTGGTAGATAGATCATGAGGCCAACCATCTGAGATTTCCGCGGTATTCCTCTCTGTGTAACGTAAATGCAAGTTAGTTCCATCAAAGAGTCCTCCACGTAGGTTTATCTCAATGCTTAATCCAGAAGTTCCTTTATCTTCTGGGTTATGTTCAAAATGACAAGGCTACGGAAATGAACACTGATAATCGTTAACTCAGAATTGAGTCGGTTGTTCACAAAGCCGGTTATAAAACAGAATAGGATACATTCTATTAGTAGCAGGAAGGAAACTACATATAAATGTATCCAGATAATACGTTAGTTAGTCAGAACTTAGATCGACTCTATATTCTACTTGACGATAAAACGATTATAAATTCTGCTTTTAGCACTCAAGAAACCATATTAACTTATATAGCTATCCAATACAGAGCTTCGATAAAAATGTGAATGCTCCAATTCATCGGAAAGTTTTCGGATAGACGATATTTTGCGATAAAATGACGATAAATTTTGCTTATAACGGTAAGGTTTGAACAGTCGTTCAAACTTGTAATGTCAGCCATTACTTTCAAAGTGAATGTTCTAGTGAGAGAAAAAGCTGGCGAAATTTCTGTTGCGTGATTTCATTCTCACACACTCGAAAGCGAGTCAATAAAAATAGAAGAAATGGTACCATCTAATCAAGATGATATTGTAACAACAGTTTCTTCTGTTTTCTCACATGGACATAGAACAAATAAACAAATAGAATATTAAAAAAAAGTAACGCGTTGGCGCATCTAATTACCCAATTAAACAACTGCCTGTTTCCATTTTCTGCTTCTGAATTCGGAGACATCATAATCCTATTTACTTATGTTCTCTAACCCGATAATTTATACGGCGTCTGATGGAAGCAACACAACGAGATCTCGTTAATCTTTCTTGTTTCTCTCATTGATGTTTTTTTTTTTGTTTCAAAAGATACCTCATCTAATGGAAGTCCAGGAACTAGCAGCAACTTACTTTTTTTTCCCTCGCAGCTTTGCTATCTCCTGGAATATCTGTAACTAAATTACGCGAAACAACAAGAACTGTTTTCTATGAAAACAAAACTGTGTTACTAAGAGTAATTTTATTCCGAAGAAAATTAATTCGATTTAGAAAAACGAAGCTATTAATGTATAATAAATTACAAAAAAAAATATTGATTTATATAAAAACTTATTTGCAATCCAAAGAAAGTTACACCTAGAATAAGGGGGATATTTCCGTATCATGATCTGTCACGCTGACTACAATCGCCAAGATGCCAAATAGATTTTAAACTGGCATTTTTTTTTTTTTTTTAAATTTGTAGATCTTTGCCCAGGGGTGGCTACGAGTTATACCTTTCGAGTTGGTCCCTTTCTGTGATATTTTTTTTAGTTTCTCGCGGGCCACTGCCCGGAAGTTTCCAAGACTTCGCGATTATTCTGCCACAGATCAAGATATGGAAATCTCCCCACAATAAGTTCGAAAGTGAGGACCACGATTGCTCAAGGGATTGAGAGCTCATCTCCGAATGATGTAAACCACGTTGCAGCTCAGGCTCACACCAACCACAGCGGGATATTTTCGTATCGTGATCTGTCACGCCAACGACAATCGCCAAGGTGCCAAATAGATTTTAAACTTGCAAATTTAATAAAAACAAATAGATGTTTGGTCGGGCGTGGCTACGAGCCATACCTTTCCAGTTGGTCCCTTGCTGTTTTTTTTCCTTCTTTTTTTTTTAAATTTCTCGTGGGCTGCTGCCAGAAAGTTTCCAAGACTTGGCGATTATTCTGCCACAGATCACGATACGGATATCTCCACAAATTCCTCCGTAAAATATTCTTTGCGGCAGACAAATCATGATCTAGAATCCATCGAGCTAACGATAGGAGGTTTTCCTCTCCATGTAAGGCGAAAATAGGGTGAAGAGGAAATAAGTTTGTCCTCCACGAAGGCTAGTTAGTCCCAATGCATAATCCAGGTGTTCCCTTGTCTTCTGGACTATGTTCAATATTACAAGGCTACGGAATTGAACATTGAAGGTCATAAACTTAAGAAGAAGAAAGTAATCAGGGTTGGGCCAGACTATTTGTTAAAGGTCCTATTTTTTATGAAAAATCGCACAATTTTGAGAAAATAGGATCCTGTTTCTGTGATTTCGTAAAACATCTACTCCCAATTAACTGATTCTAATATTACAAAAAGCAGCACCGGCTCAATAGTTAAAAGCACTAAGCTGAATGACCGAAATCAAGAGAATGTCGACTTTCATCGGTGAATGTCAACCATCACAGCGCTTTGGTGAGTGTCTGAAATATTTGTTATATCCGATTTGATATTAAACTAGGAGGCTTCGCCCCCTGCTCGCTGGCGCTCGCCAACCCCCGGAACTGCTTTCGCTGTTCATTTCGGATTGCTTCGCAATTCGATGCTCGCTCATCGGATACGTTCTTAACGTCTAGCTTTTGTATACTTTTTTGAACACTGAAGTTCCGAAAAGTTTTCACTGTAGAAAATTCTAAACCTGTACATTTCAATATTAATTTGAAATTGCAAACAGTTCACATATTTTTCTTAATCACACTATTCTAAATTTCAGTTGTTGAGAAAAGTAACTGTTGTAAGTTTTGTTTTAAAGTCTTTCCCACCAGAGTATTAAAGCCATATGTTGTAAAACAATATGAAATAGTACTGAAAGCCGGATGTAAAGCATCGGCTTCGATGAAGATTATTTTGTGAGAATTTTTTTGATAATTCGGTGAGAATTTCCCCGATTAGACATATGATGCTCGCTACGTGCTCTTGCGCGCCGAATCCAATCAATTAAAAATGAAAACTGTTGCCAGCGCGAGAAAAGAAATATCATAGGTTTTATTGATACATACGTACGTATTAGCGTTTTATATAATGTAGATTATTCGTTGATATTATTATACTTATTCGATACTTTAATATCTGTTGAGGATAAATTTTAAGAAACATCAATGTTCGGAGTATCGGTTAAATGCATACTGGAGAGTGGCACTGAACCTTAGAAAAACATTGATGTAGGGCATACCGTGCAAATGTATACCGGGTAGTGGCACTTAACTAGACCTAGTATATATATATATATTTCGGACTTTTACTAAAGTGATTGTCAATATTCAGCGGTGGAAGTCAACAACCACTCATTTCTGTCATTCACAGACAGTTCTCCCCTCTCACCTACACAATGTTTGTGCGATAATGTTTCAATCTAGCGCAATCGTGTTTTTTCTAAGTCTTCCTTTTGTGAAAATAAGCTCTAGTTTTTGTGGTAAGAAGTCTATGTTATCTTTGAAGGATTTACAGTTTTAAAATTATGAATTAAAAACGACGTTTTTCAAAGAAAGAATTTTGTGCAGCGGCCGTTCTTAAGATAAAATATTTTGCAATGGGTAAACTCATACCATAAAATACAGCAATACTAAACGTCAAAAATCAATACCTATTTCAAGATATTAATTTATAAGTTGTTAGATGGAAGAAAAAAAATTAACTTTAAAAATTAAAAAAATTAAGACTTTTTTAAAAAAATACTTATTTACAAAAAGTTCTTTAAATAAGGACAAACTTAACCAGAAACGACGTTAAGAATACACTATACCTCGCGATAAATCTTCATGTCAAATTCTCTCTCATAGAAAAAAGTAATTTCAGATTTTCAAGTAGAGAAAAAGCGAATTCAGGTAAACCTAGAACTAACCATGAAGTTTAAATGATGAAATACAACTTCAAAAATATCAAATTACGAACAAATTATGCCAGGATTACTTCAAATGTAGTGGGGCAGTTATCCTGCAATTATTTGTTGGAATTGTATTTAAAATAAATTCTTAGCGTGGTTTACTTAAGATTTACCTGTTCACTTTTCTCCTTACTTTAAAATACCAATGGAGGTGAAACAGAATTTGTGCTGAAAAAATGTCTCCGCGGTATGACGTACTCTTTAAATCGTCATTACCTCATCTTCAAAAATTTACGAAAAACAGCCCATTTTGACGATTCTCAGACTACTTTAGGAACTTTCTGACGCGTTTTAATCTTTGTTCCTTCCCTTCTGTGTGTGTTGGAAAGGCATTTTTAATATTTCTATTCATTTGCCCGCCAGCTAAATCACCACGTATGAAAAAAAAAAAATAGGTAAAAATTTTCGTTATGGAATTAAGCAGCGAGTGAAATATTTGTGGCGCTAGAGTCTGTCAACCTTTATCAGTCTTTTGAGAAAATTGCACATCATTAAAAACATTTAAAATGTTCCATTGTATTATTTATGCTTCTTTAGGTTGTTATATTGTAAAAACTGTTAATTTCAAAATATGTTCAAAATTTTTAACTATATACTTTGCAATTCAGATTTGTTATAGCGGGTAATCGGTAAAGCTGGAGTGCCATAGTTTGGAAATCCCTTAATTTACATAAATGTAATAAAAGTTAACACTTTACCGACCGCTGACGGTTCAAAATCATACGCACGTGCGACCGGTCCAGTCTCCGTTGCTGTTAAGAGCAACGGAAGATATGTAACAAATATTAAAATCCCAAGACAACTCCAGCGATTACTTTTTTCCCCCAAATATGAAACATAATATATCATTTTTTGATAACGTGCAGACGCTATTACATTAAAGATAAAAGATTATAATCCTATTTTTGTTCTTTTATTGATCCCTCTTATAACTTCCCTCCCTCGTATGCCCGCATCATTTGTGTTGTGATCTTTAACATAACTCTCTTCATTGCGTTGTTTATGTGGTAGTTATTACTTACATATTTTATATCCGCACAATAGTTAGAAAGGCTCCCTCGTGGATTTATTTCGAATGTTCTCCTCCGTTTGGAGTCAATTCCTCCGTGGCACCACCGTCTTTATGCGAGAGGAGAGTATTACTTCTGTGATCCATGGCCATTAACTATGGATTAAAGTGGTCGGACTTGTGTTTAATAATGCACTCAAATTCGAATGCTCTCTGCGTCTTTGTAGTTGGCGTCTTAGAATCAAGAGCTGTTGTAGAGATTTAGGGTCGCTATTGGCGGTGCACGTCTGCCCTGGATTTAGTGACAGATAGGGCCATTTTCAGATCCTTACTACCACCGTGTATTCTTGTAGGACTCTGGATTTGTTTTGAATTCGTAAATACAACAAAAATGCGCCTAACTAATCTCAATTATAATTTGAGAGTGGAATACTAAAACGGAAACTGAATTAATTGGGGACGAAAGTTAATACAATTATGTGCATTAATTTTCGCTTTGAGGTCTATACTAAAGGAATGAGCAATCCCGATTCCCAAAATCAATATCTTAATTCGCATTTAATAAAATACATCAACAAGTGAGGGGCCAAGTAAATGAAGATTCTGAGGTTTTTGAAAATTCATCTTATTCAGTAATGCATAAATAAATATTTATATGTATTTTTCATAACTCTTTCACCAAGAAAAATAAAAAACTTTTATAATTGGGTATACTATAGCCTGCGTCACAGGTTGTGTTATTCCTACTAAATTTAACCCATGAACGGCATTTTCTGCGAGCCTAACTTCAAGCCACAAATAAACAAACGAAGTGTTTGATCGTTTAAATAGCTGCTCGCCAGATTTTATTGCATTATAAAGAAAAGTAAATGATATTCGATTTCTGATCAATAATTGATTTATGTGGATAGTGGCATTTATGTGGATAGTGGCATAGAATTTAGCATTGCGTCATGGTAAATGTTATTCCTACTAAGTGGAAGTAGTTGTGTTTTTTTTATATTATACCCAATTATTCAATCTTACTATACATAAAAATCTGATGATGGTGTCGCAGTTTTCCATTGTTGTCAATACATTTTAATTAGCTGGAAAATCACATAGTAGAGGATTCAGTTTTTCCACATTAATTTTCATTCTGGTTTGGTTGTCATCAGCATAAAATTGATAAAAGTCATTAAGCCATTGTTTTCCCATAAATATTTTTGTTTCCCTAATTTAAAGGTTAAAATTACCTGTACTGTTATAATTACGTTTAGGAATTTTCCAGCTTTATTGTAAAAAAATTTCAACTTTCCCTGGCTATCCTCTGTTTTTTAGAGTTAAAATAAAATTCCCTGACAATTCCAGGTTTTCCCTGACCCGTGAGAGCCCTGGAAAACTCTAGGCCGCTCCATATTTTAAGTTACTTTAGGTAGAACAAGTCTTTCTTCATCATTGCAATGCAATAACTATATATTTAATAAGTTTTAAAAACACTGTTTAAATAAATATAAAACAGGTACAAGACAACTATGTTTTTACATACCGTTAATGGAATGGAAAAATATAATTTAATAACTTCAGCAAATATAGTTAAATTAACAATGAAATCAGATTTTTTTTTTAAATCACAGCCTAAAGAATGTGTTTATTAACTATATTCTGTAAGAAATATTTTAGACATAAATTATTATTTTTAAATAATTCAGTTTGTTTACGCTTAATTTTTTCAAAAAAAAATCAAGCGATTTAAACATTGATTGATGCTAAATTTTATATGGCCATAAAATACCGATACATTTTGATCCACAGCGGTCAAAAACAGCTCTATATTTGAGTCAACTATTCAAAATTCCTTTAAAAGAAGCCATCAAAGTATGAATTGTTGCCTAATAATAAATCTGGCTTTTACTCAAAGTAATTTACAAACAGAAATCACGAGACAGGAATACAATGCCTGATATTGACGCAACTGGAAAGCCACTTTCACAAAACGAAATTATTAAGTTGGGAAGTAAATTATGGTAATGTTTTCAAATAATAGAGTTGAAATTTCCACAGTTGAAATAAATGGCTTGAAGTACGGGCGTTTGACGTCAAACGTAATCAATGGCCTTTTTAACTTTTGTCTACATTTTTTTTTAAATGATCATTTCACTAAGAGCATTTTGGGTTGGGAAAGGAAAGAAAAAAACATATGGGCAGAAAAATGTGATTTTAAATCAATGGTATGGCACAATGTATGAAGGTTACCGTGAATTGCCAAAATCAAGAGAATGTCGACTTTCACCGGTGAATGTCAACAACCACATAGGCACTTTAATGAATGTCCGCAATATTTGTTATATCCGATTTGATATTAAGTTATTTATTGATAATATTATAATATTTATTCGATATTTTAATATCTGCTGAGGATAGATTAGGAGAAACATCAGTGTTCGGAGTACCGGTTAAATGCATAATGGACAGTGGCAGGTGACATTAAAAAATCATTGATGCAGGGCATACCGGGCAAATGTATACCGGGCAGTGGCACTGAACCTTAAAAAAACATCTAAGTAGGGCATGCCGGCAAATGTATACCGGGCAGTAGCGCTTAACTAGACCTAGTATATATTTCAGGCATAACCAAAGCTACTATGCGACTGTCAACATTCACCGGTGGGGGTCAACAATTACCCACTCGAAATGAATAACGGATTACCCTGAATAATTTTTGATCTAATGATCGGATCTTCACGCTCTAGAATTCAATCTTAATGGCTCGAGGGGGTGATCTCAAATATACTGATTAATCAGTGTAGACCAGTGATTCTCAACCACTGTGCCGCGGCACTTTTGTGTGCCGCCAAATTCTTAAAATGTGCCGCCAAATATTAAAAATGATACAATAAAAATTATAATGCTTTTTTTAATTATGAGTAAAGTTTAAAATAAGGAAAAGTGTATATGTATATACTTTTTAAAATTTTCCCACGCTTTAACAGCGTGATAGCATCTTCGTCGGCGATTGTATTGTCTCTGACAATCTTAAAATAAGATGGAAGTGTTTAACACACAATTTTAAAAAATGTTGTAAGAGCTGATCATTAAAGTAAGCTATGCAATTAATAAGCAAACTAACAAAGAATAACTAAAAAAACAAATATATAAAAAACAAATTAACAAAGGATAATTA
>NC_092209.1:4708843-4732317 GCF_043381705.1 Parasteatoda tepidariorum
TTTTTTTTTTTTTAAATCAGTTGTTTGTTATTTTTCTTATTATTATTACCCCCCCCCTTTTTCATATGTCTATAATTTTCCTTTGTTTTATCTTCCTTTTGAACCTATATATAGATAATATATATACACACACTTTTTTTAATTTAAATTTTACACGTAATAAAAAAGCATTATAATTTTTATTGTATCATTTCCAATATTTGGAGGTATATTTTAAGAATTTGACGGCACAGTGGTTGAGAATCACTGCCCTAGGGTAACTCAGTCAATAAAAAAGAGCAGAGTGCTTCCTCACAGAAAAGGACACATTCAAGTTTTGAAAGGGCACTCACTTCGCACCGTAAAAATTTATCAAAAAATGTGTCAAATGAAACAACCGAATTTGATCCTCAACAATTATCAAATTACTCTCTTATACTATCTTATGTATTTCAAAAACTAACACTCACTCTTTATCAAAACAGAGAAATTTTTAGTTTATAAAATAAATGAATACAAAAGTGAATATTTCCCAAAGGAAAGAAAGGAAATTATTACAAATATTTTAATTATTTTAAACCCTATTCAGCCAATGTTGCACTTAAAACGAAGACCCGCAAGTTTATCATTAATCACTTCTACTACCGGATATTATTTAGAGGGTTCTGCTGCTGCATCAAGAGGAGAACTCAACATAATCCCCAATAACCGCCAAAACAGGCGAGATTCCGAGAAGCAATTTTCTTAATACCTGCCAATGAAGAAATGGACGAGGTTTATTAGAAGTCTCCTACGCACACACACTCCAATTGAAAAATGTACCATCGAAGAGAATTCTGGGAAATTTCTTCGCTGCATGAGGCCGAGGAAATAAAGGATTAGGATGGGGCAAATGCTTTCATGGATTAGTTCTTAATTTATTAGCGGATTTCTCCCCCAACTCATAATACCCCCCCCCCCTCACTGCAAGCGCTAAATTGATATTAAATCTAATTTCGTTAACAGCTTAATTAACAGAAATTTCTCAGAGCCATCTATTGAGTATTCCAAAAATGACCAAAAATATGAAAAATTAACGAAAGAAAAACAAAAATTTATAGAAATGTATAGTGTTTCAGCAGTTTGCTAAAGAAACCACTTCATTTATTCTCGATAAACTTTAAAAAATATTCAACAAGTACTTGATACTATAAAAGCGTTGTATGCTTCATAAATTAAAGGTGGAAAAAGTCTACACGTTTCGAGGGCTCAAAAATAGGGGCCCATTCTCAAGATTTGGCAGATGCGAATGAGAAATGCAAATAGATTTGAAACAGAAAACAACTACGAAAAAAATTTCATTCGTATGAATTTCGATTTCTCGTTAACAACGTGATATTGCAGTCAGCCCTGATTGGACTCTCTCGACCGCTGCTGTTTATTTGCGATTGCATTTTTTTTCTTTTTTTCTTGTAACTTTACTTTTTCGATTTCAAATAGTTTTCTTGCCTCATTCACGTCTCTGAGACTAGAGCAGTGTTTCCCAAACTGTGGTAATCGTACCCCCAGGGGTACATGAGCAGTTTAGCGGGGTACATGTTTTTATGCGAAATATCTTGCGACAAACGAAAATTTCAAAAAAATTTATTAAAAAACACAACTAGCCATGAAAATTTACAGCTACGTATTTTTCTATTGGCTATTTTTTGGAGAGTTAACAGTTAATAATGAGTGGTGTCAACCGCCAGTTGTGATTTTAAACTTTTGTGTAATTTTTTTATTGCAAAAAATACATTCATTTTTTTATTAGTGGTACACAGAGTTACGAAAAATTTAGAAAGGGTACGCAAAAATCATAAGTTTGGGAAACAATGGTCTAGAGCAGGGATGGCGAACCAATGGCACGCGTGCCATTTATGGCACCCGACACAATATTTTGGGCACGCCACTGATCACATTTGTTATCACACTATGAATTGTTATTACTCAAATGCTATTACACTATGAAGCATATGTAACAATTAAATTAAAATTCACAAAAAAACACGCAAAATAATAAACAATTATTAATGAAAAAAATTAACAATTAATGCTAAAAAAGCAATTAATAACCATAAAAAACAAGCTGACAATAAATAACTAACAAAAATAAATAAATAAACAGTCCTGCTTAAACTAACATCTTACAACCTAATATAAGTTATTTGTCATCTAATCTGCAACAACAGAAGTCACACTGATGTTACTTTAAGTTGAATTACGCGTATGACTGAATACATTGCAGAATACTTTTTTTTCAATGTAATTAAAGAGTTTTGAGTTGATAGTATTTAGTATTATTATTTTCCCAATAATCACGAAGGCAAAATTATTTGACGGCACGTCTATGACCTCATTAAACAATTTTTTGGAAAAAATGGCACGTTGGTGTATAAAGGTTCGCCACCCCTGGTCTAGAGAATGAGCGTCTATTTTTGAGCGTTCGAACCTTCATAATGTATAAGACAAATGAAGTTTTTACATCATTAAGTACATCTCACAGCTTCAGTTGCCCTGAGATTATTCATATTCGTCAATAGATCGTGCTGCTAATTGGAAAACTATAACACGATGTTTTCTGTAGCGTAACAGAAATATTCATAAGGGTGTCTTTTCTATTTATGTTAGAAACGGGAACTCTACTTCCTTAGAGAGATAAAGTCTATTTACAAAACGATCGGTAGGAAGGATCCGATATTCTTAATAAATCGTTAAAATTATCCTAATAATAAAAAATAAAAAAATTTAATTGGCAGGAACGTTTTTTTTCTTCCCCCTTATAAAAAAATTTTCTTCTTCAAACATATTTTTCCTTTACAAAGAATAAATAGGGAGTTAAGAAATTCCATTCATTCTATTAGATTACCTGTTTATTAGACGAGGTTGAAAAATAATTTAATGGAGGTCTTCAGCATGCCTGCCTCATCGTTTCTCTAAGTCATGAGTAAATTGAATTAATGACATCGTAGAACAAAGAGAGAGCTTACGATAATAAAATAAAAATTCAAATAGTTTAGGAGAACCGCGAGCACTTACACAAGCTTGAAAGGAAACAATCGCTCTGATCCTGAGTTAAATAATTAGCATTTAAAGGGTATTTTTTTTCAGAAGCGGGAAAACAGTATAAAAATATATAAGTGCGAAATGATCAAAATAACAGTTAATGGTGTTTAGGGCCATTTACCGAAAAAAGAATCTAATGAAACTACACCTGATATCATTGCTACATTCCAGAACAAATTGTTTAAAATTTCTGGACCCAACACTATCTCAAATAAAGATCAACTAATAAAGGCAAAATAATTACCCTTTCATGAGGAAATTTTGAAAAGAAGATGGAGATGGATTTAGATCTCCTACGTCTAAAACGAAATAGCCCTGCTAACATCACACTTATTTGGACACACGATGGAAAACGAAAAAGAGGAAGGTCGAGAATTACTTGGCAAAGATACATGCACCTAAATCTGTGTAATACAAAACTAAATGGATGGGAGGAGGTAAAAGACCTAGCTCGGGACAAGGGTTCTTGGAAAAAAAAGAGACTTGAGATTTTATGTAACAACTGGAGCGAAGAGGATAGGTAATCATTTTGGAAATATTTGTGAGTATATATGTTACCGTTAAAGTTTGTAATGCAGTTATTTCATAGAATACCTAGTTATTCCATGAAAAAACTGATCGTGTCCGTTAAAGTGCGTAATATGTTATTCATTTGACACTTTAACTAGTTATTCTATGAAATAGCTAGGTATTCTATGAATTAACTAATGAGAGACAGTTAAAGTGTAAAATAAACAATTGATCTAAAATGAAATAACTAGGTATTCTATAAATAAACTAATGATAGACAATAAAAATGAAAAAGAAGCAATTTATCTAATTAATGGAGCGTATAAATGATATTTATGGAAACGTGCCAAAAAATCATTTGTTACAACAAGGATTACTAAAATGACACTTGGAATTACAAATAACATTATTTCTAAAACAAAAACATTTTTTGTTGAATAATTCATAAATGCAGTAGGGTGGAAGGTAAATGTATTTGTCGTGCGAGATATATGATTATGATATAGATTATTTTACACTTTAACGGGCTGCAGATCGTTATTCTATGAAATAACTAGTTAAACCATGGAAATACAAGAGAGTTTTACACTTTAACGGACACGATCAGTTATTTCATGGAATAACTAGGTATTCTATAAAATAACGGATTTCATACTTTAACGGTAACATATATATACACACACACATTGAGATACGAGGAATTTGATTCCATATCCGATGA
Organism: Parasteatoda tepidariorum; assembly: GCF_043381705.1. Lineage (NCBI taxonomy): Eukaryota > Metazoa > Arthropoda > Arachnida > Araneae > Theridiidae > Parasteatoda > Parasteatoda tepidariorum. The sequence continues at coordinate 4,713,135 of NC_092209.1, forward strand.
ACTTCACTTATCAGTTCCGTCCGATTGGATGGCACTGGATCCAGCTGTCTGGTGCCCCGTTTGATCTCATCCCACAAATTCTCAATTGGATTGAGATCTGGTGATTGTGCGAGCCAACGCCGTCATGTTCTTCGAACCACCTGACGACAATACGAGTTGTATAACAAGGAGCTTTGCTTGCTGAAAGTATCCATCCCCGCAGGGTACACCATTAGCATAACAGGATGTACTTGATCTGCGATAAGTATTAAATATCCTTGAGCATTCAGACGTTGTTCTACGGCAGTGTTTCCCAAACTTATGACTTTTGTGTACCCTTTCTAAATTTTTCGTAACGCTGTGTACCACTAATAAAAAAATGAGTGTATTTTTTACTATAAAAAAAATTGCACAAAAGTTAAAAATCACAACTGGTTGTTGACACCACTAATTATTAACTGCTAACTCCGCAAAAAAATAGCAAATAGAAAAATACGTAATCGTAAATTTTCATGGCTAGCTTTGTTTTTAAATAAGTTTGTTCGAAATTTTCGTTTATTGCAAGATATTTCGCATAAGGACGCGTACCCTCGCTAAACTGTTCCCGTACCCCTGGAGGTACGCGTACCACACTTTGGGAAACACTGTTCTACGGGAATCAAAAGACCCACGCAATGATAAGAAAACATCTCCCAAACCATAACATTGTCTCCACCAGCTTGAAGTGATGTGGCAATGCAGTTGGGGTCCACGCTTTCGGGCTGTTTTCGCCATATCCGAACCCTGTCATCTGCACGATGTAATTGGAAACGCGATTCATCAGACCACGTGACCTTTTTTCCAGTGTCAACTGTCCAATCCTCATGCTCCTTTGCTAGAGATGTCTATTCTTACTCGGCTCCCATAGCCTATACGGTGTAATGTGCCATTCAGAGACGTTCGCATTAGAACCTTCATTAAGATTCCTCGCTATTTGACGTACTGTTGCTATTCTGTTAGACTGGACAACTCTGGAAAGTCTCAGCTCGAGCATTCAGTAGCCTGTGACGACCACAAGCCTGACGTTGACACCCGGTGTTCTGTTTGGTAGTTCACTTTCTGTACACATTAATAACTGCTGCTCTCGTTTTGCTGACACTGGTTCCGACGCTTCGAGTGCCCGCAATCATTCCGCTTTCAAACTCAGTTAAGTCACGTTTGTCTCCCATATCTCCGAGCGTAACACAGTGCAATCGATGGTTCACTTGCCTTGCATTCCCTCTTTGCAGCAATGTCGCCCTCTAGCGGCAAAACTGTGAAGCAATAGCTCATTTTGCATAACAGTCCGGTGGTCATAATTATTTGGTCACTCACTGAATAAATACCTTTTTTTAAAAAAAACAAATGCACCTTTATTTTTTTTCTCTTAATTTTCAGTTTAAATTATTGAAAAAAAAACTTTCAAGTAGTTTATGGATTAATAATTTATTTTAGTTCATACTTTTCCTGAAAAACATTTATGCACAGAAACTGTTTTTTAGGATGTCTTAAATTACTTTTATAAACAGCTAATTTTTCTCGTATTTTAATAATGAGAAAAAAAATTTTTAGAAATATAAACATAAATTCAGTTCACCCTGCCCTTTTTTATTACTAGGGAGAACTCTGTATATATACTCACTACCATACAATAATAGAAGAGACACTTTCAGTTTTTGAAATTTTTTTAAATTTCTCAAGAAATAATTGAAGGTTTATTTTGAATATATATTCAATAGCATACAATAATGGAAGAGACACTTTCAGTTTTTGAAACTATTTTAAATCACTCAAGAAATACTTGGAGATTTATTTTGTAACTTTAAGAGTTAATTACTTCATGCGTTTTTTCATACTTAGCAGTAAAGTTTAAAGCTTTCAGAGGTTTCTGGGACAGACAATAAATTGCGAAAGAAAACAAGTATTTTTTAAAAGCCTATGCCAGAAAATCAAGCAATGAGCTAGTAACTTATGCTGATTACTTTGGTTGTTATCTGTTTATTGCAGTAACTGCATAAAATCTCATAATCCTAGCTTAAATATTTATGGAGACATTGACACATAAAAACTAATTTTTTTGTCTTACGCTAGTTTGAAAAATATTCAATACAATGAAAAAAAAATTTTTGAGCCATTATTTAAAAAATTTTTGAGCAATTTGCAAGGCATTACTATTTTAAGTATTTCTTTCATACTGCGCATGAGCAGAAAAAGTTTTCTTTTTCCTTCTTTTTTTCATATTTTTTTTTTTTTTTAATTCTTAACTTTGTAGTGAATTGTGTTTGGCAACTACTGAAAAAAGTCTGATTTGAATATCATAAAAATTTAAAAAATTTCCTGCAATTTTCGAAGTATTTTTTGTACACTTCTTTTGAAAGAAAAAGAAAAGAGACAGAAAGCTCAAAATGATAAGGGGTTTTCCACAAATTTCATTTCGTACAATTAAACAAGATTTAATAAAAATGACACCTATATTGTGGGGGATCAATCCCAATAAAAGAACATTTTTCTTCATCTGGCCTTCTTAGCCACCAATCGTGGTGACCAAGCCTCATACAAACACAATTTGGTATACAGACAATTATTGTACAGTATTATCATTTGTTATTAAATTTTGTCTTATGGTAGAAAATGAAATTTGGGGGAAACCCATTTACCTATTATAATATATATATATATATATATATATGTATANTATATATATATATATTAAATACATTTTTGAATGGTGTATGAAATCTCAAACTAAACTTTAATATGATATATAAACTTCAAAATTCTGTATAAAACTAAAATAAATAGTTTGGAAAAAGTAACTTAATTAAAAAAGTATTTACAGGGTTGGCTGGTTCAAATGAATGTGATTTAAACCAAAATTAATTTTTTACTTAATTTAACAACTTAAATTTTTTTTAAAAAGTTAAGAAAAGCTACATTTCAAAAAAAAAAAAAAAAAAAAAAACTATTGAATGACTTATTTTTCTATTATTCATATTAGTCTATAGTTTAATTCATATTAATGGCCTTTGTTACATCAATGAGAAAATTCTATCATTCAAAAATCCATCCCAAAACACCATAATTAAAATTTTTGAATAATTTTTAATATTATGAGATAAATTTACCCGTTTCAATCACTGTGCTAATTTCAGTTAGTGTTCACAAACGTTTCTGTAGTTATAAGAGAAACAGACACACAGGCAAACTCTTAACTGTATTATTTATTACAGACGTGTTGAAAAATTGAAAGGGTGAATAAAAATATTAAACATTATATTAATATTATTCACAATAAAAGAAAAACCTGTTCCACTGCCAAAAGACTAACAATTTCTGATAATTTACTCGCTCCATACAATAAACATAATTTTGAGAATAAACTTATTCAAATATCAGTAAAATTTATAATAATTCTAATATGAATATTAATTTTGCCATTACTTATTATATTAATTTTATTACCAAAAAATAACAAAACCAAATTATGTAACCAGCAAAAGAAGACAAATATGAAACAACTAAAAAGGAAATAATAAACACAAAAAAAAAAAACAGAATATAATACGACATACATATCAATTTTACTCTCAAACCAGTTACAACAACATGTAAAAGATTTAAGTTGATTTAGATGTTTCGTTTAATTACACTCGGAATCAAAATTGTAGTAGTTTCACATAAATAATATGTTTTTGTTCAAAGATAAGGACATTCATTTTTAGTTTTCATAGGGTACTAATTTATAATCATTGAATTGAATTGTCATTTTTATCCTAAATCTGAAAATAGTTCAATAAATTCTTTGGTTGTCAGATTGCGAACTGGTCTATAGTGCTTGGGGACAGGCGGTTGAAAAAAAAACATCTTAGGAGGAGTTCTTTTAGGTAATGTGTAGAAAGCATATTTTTCATTGAAAAAGTTTATTTCATAAAGCATTCTACATGCTCATGTATGTTATCATTGAATTATCTTCATAACATGTATACAACATATACCTCTGTGAACGTGCCAGATACTACAAGCGAGTGTCGATTTTTTTCTATTGTCTAAAACTAACTCATTTGAGAAACCGATATAGAGTTGAAATAAGCAAGTCAAAATAGATTTACAGAGAACACAAATTATTGTCTTGTTAATTAAAATTCAAGTAAAATTTTAGAATAAAATTTTTTTTTTAAATATTTATAGAAATCTAATATTGTATAATTTATGTAGACGTAACCTGTAACCATCTCACAAAATAAGTTTAAAATAGATAAAAAAAAACAAACAAAGCAAATTAGATAATTTTAATACTTAGATAATCTAGGGTAGAAAAGAACCAATTTTAAAATTTAAATACTTAAACTTTGATCAATAAATATCTTCTATTTTTTCAGTAAATCTAGATACAACTTTAAAACTAACTAAATAAAACAATGCATACGCTTCTAGTTTTACACTATACTTACTAACATAGATTAAATGCACTAGCTTGCAACATCAAAACACTCAGAATTGTTAAATATAAGTATGATTTAGTTTGTTTTAATTTTTCGGAATAAATTTTATTCAATACTTTATATAAAATAAATTATATAAAATAATAAATTATATAAAATAATGCTTACATGAATTATTTAATATTATAAACATTTCTAAATTTAAAAGTAAAATCTTTGTTTTAAATTTTGATAAATTTCTTTGTTATTTCACTGAAGTATTTAAAAAATGGACTACAAAGCAAGGAAATAAAAGTAAAAACAACCTAAATAAAGCACAAATAAAATTACAGAAAATAAAAATATAAGTTGTGTTTTAAGCGCGTTGTTTTTGCTTTATTCTACAGGGCACAAACTATACCATATCCTTATTTGCGTACAAAATAAGAGTTTAATACTTTTATAAAAATAATGATATTATTGTTATCCAGGGAAGATTTCCGCCTCGTGATCTGTAGCAGAATGATCACCAAGTCTTGGCAACTCCCAGGCAGATGACCGCGAGAAACTGAAGAAGAAAATATCAGAGAAAGGGGCCAACTCGAAAGGTATAACTCATAGCCATTCCCAGGCAAACATCTTGGCTAATTGTATTTGGCGTTACAGATCACGATACGGAAATATAGCATGTATCCAAATCTTCATAGGCCATATAATCAACATATCTACAACCCAAAAAGTAAAGGCAATTTTCAGGTCTTTACAAAATTATAGCTGCTTCAATTTATTTTTAAGTTTTATTTATTATTTTAGCATCCTACCGAATATATAAATAACTTACACCCTCTATTACTTCACTTATTTTATAGTGAACACATGCAATAAAAAAATTTCATGTTACTTTTGTGAAAATGTGTGTTTTTTAAAAAAAAGTGTAACATTGTATCAATAAAATATTTCATAAAAAAAATCGCCTTATTTTAAATCCACTTTTCATAAACAATGTTTTTGCAAATACTTTCATAAACATAATTCTTTTCAGAAAAAAATTTCAACAAGCATTATTTATCAGAAAAAGAAAATACCAGAAAGAACAACAATTAATTTGGAGGCACAAATTTAAAGTCTACACAAACAAATAATGTAGAAATCTAAGAATAAATATTTGAAATTTTAGAAATTAAATATAAATTAAGTTCTTAGTAAAAATATTTAAAGTTATAGTGAAACTAGACGAAACATGAAACAATTTTAAAGACCGATTTTTCCTTTTTGAAAATAAAACTTTTCACACAAATATAGAATAAAATGAACAAATATAGAATAAAATGAAAGAACTTACAAGGCTTTACCAAATAAACTATCCGTTCTATAATTTACAAGATACGTAGCGCTCTGAGCAACAATTTATAAAATAAACAAAGTAATTCATTTAAGAATATTCGATTTTTATCTTTACTTGAAGAAAACTACCCCTTGCAGCAAAATAAAAAGTTCATACTTTTGTTGTACACCATAAAACTTTGTATTGCATGAATTTATAATGCAGAAATTAAATAATTTACATCTAAAAGCAAGAAGAATAAAAATTACAAGCTAGCAGAAAACTTAAAATTTACAGCAAACAAAAACAACTTGTTGCCAAACAAATTCATTTTAAATAAACTACCCAGTCAACAGTTAAGAAAAATCCTATAGATTAAAAAAAAAATAATAATAAAGTGGCATTCTTACGAAACAAAGTATTCAACGCAAATGCGTTTTTAAGCTTCTAGAAAATAACTGATTTAAGAATCATGACGTCAAAACCACGTGATCTCGGTAACATTGCCGCGTAAGATGACGAGGTGTAACATAAATTTCTGATGTGGTTTTCTTTTTGTTTAATATAGATTATCTGCAAAAAAAAAATATTCTTTTTTTAATTATCCACTCACTTCCATTTCTCTTTGGTCACGTATTAAATATGCCATATTCTCAAACGAGAATCTTCTAAAAAAAACACAGTCAAACCCCTCTATAGTGAACTAGGCTTATAGTAAACTCCCGGATATAGTGAACGAAAAAAGGAAGGAAGTTGGATAATATGAACTTTTCTCTGTTTTCGAGAGATTTTCTTCATTTTTTTGTAATAAATTTGGATAATTGGGTATAATATAGCCTACGTCACAGGTTGTGTTGTTCCTACTAAATTTAACAAATGAACGGCATTTTCTGCGAGCCTAACTTCAAGCCACAAATAAACAAACGAAGTGTTCGATCGTTTAAATAGCTGCTCGCCAGATTTTATTGCATTATAAAGAAAAGTTATTGAAACTAAATAAACAACAACAACTAAAACAAATAACAACAACTACTAATAACAATAACTAAATAAGCAACAACTAAATTCCATTCGTTTAGCATTGCGTCATATGTTGTTCCTACTAAATCGAAGTAGTTGTGTTTTTTTCATATTATACCCAATTCAAATAAATACATATACCGACTTTTAAAACCATCTATTGCATGGCATGTAGCAACAAGCATTTTTTCGTGTTTGCTTCATTGTTAAATAGCATTATTGAATTGGTTCAGCATTCAAAGAAGTCGCAATTTTCCAGTATCTGGACAAATGCTTCAAAGCAGAGAATTTGCTCAGCAATTTGGTGAGACTACTTTTCTGTGCTCGATTGGCTGGTTATAGACAGGTTCAAAAAGCGGAATAACATAATTTCAGGAAAAATTATCTTAGAGTCTGGAAGTGCTTCCATATCCGATGTTAAAGATTGCTCATCAAATAAAGATTACTAATTTTTTTTTTTTTTAATTTTTTTTTTTTTTTTTGCTTGCAGAAGAATTTGCATAAAGAAATGAAAGTTTATAAATTTTTTGTTACTATTTGTATTATTTTTCAGGCATTTTTGTATTTCATTTCATTAGTCATTTATTTAAATAATGTGGAAGAAAAGGGGGGATTGGAACTATTAGTTAAAACTAGGAGGCTCCGCCCCCTGCTCGCTAACGCTCGCCAACCCCCGAGAATTGCTACGCAATCCTATGTGGTTCACGCCGTGAACCATGGCTCGCTGCGCTCGCTCGCCAATGAACACAATGTTCTAGCACAAAGACATAATATATTATCATCAAAGACATAGTATTTTATCATCAAAGACATAGTATTGTACTTATGTAGAAGAATTTTATCAATGTTCTTATTGGCTTTTAAAAAAGTATATTAGCTATTTAGATTGTACATGGTGAAAAAATCAAAACATTAGCTAAATAAGAAACATATTAGCAAAATAAATTATCAAATATTGCTTCAATAAACGCGAAATATAAAAAAATTCAATGCATTCAATACAAACACTTAAACGCTTTTTAGACGTTAAGGTAGCTCCCAGTAGAAAAATATCAATTGAACAGCGGCCTTTTAAAGCATTCTCACTTCAATTAATTAATTAATTCCTAATTGAGTTTAAATTAAATATTGTCATGTTTTTAGTGCATGAATCTGAATTGAACAACCTGATAATGCTCACTCTGGTTATTGTTATCTGGTTGCTCACTACGTGCTCTTGCGCGCCGGATCCAATCAATTAAAAATGAAAACTGTTGCCAGCGCGAGAAAAGAAATATCATCGGTTTTATTGATACCTACATACATACGTACGTGTTAGCGTTTTATATAATATAGATAGATAGATTGTTGTCGGATGCAGTAAAGTCCCGGTTATAGTAAACCGAAATTATGGCCCCTTAAAAGTTCACTATAGCGGGGTTTGACTGTATAAAAAGTTCTATATCTTTTTTTGAAAGTGGTGAAACAAATATTTTTTTAATGGATTTATCTTAATAAGAGTTCATAAATTTATATGTTCTCAAAAATCTATAATTATTTTACAGAACAAGTAAATTACAAGCTTCCTTTTTAATTTATTATTTAAGATAGGAGAACCCAAAACACAAAGAGGTACAGATTACACAAGCGAACAGAATTGCGACGCTTGTATCAAATACGAGTTGGAAGACAAAATTTGATATTAAAAAATACATATCTTAAAAAAAAATGAAAGAAATATTTTTTATACAGTGAAAACGCTTCCCAACGAACACATATTTTTGTTAACGATGATCGCTTGGAATTTCGTAAATATAACAGACCTAATTATGAACCAATCTTCTACTTAAGCTTTCAAATATTTACTAAAAATTCTGGACTTATCTTCGGAAATAAACATTGCTGTTTTTTAATGCCTTGCTGTAGAAAGTCGCTATCAATCAAATGCGTATTTCCATGTAAAAACTTATTATGAAATGTACGAATACTGCCAAGCTCAATAAACAAAAATGAAACTACACAACAAATTATAAGATACATACATAGTTTTATTAAATTGATAATGTTATACGCATTCCTTACAAAATATGAAAATATATATACAATTTAATAATGATAATACAACTAAAACTTTTGCTCAAGAAAAAGTTTCTTATAATAGACTTTGATTCAATTTGAAATTTACAATTTTAATTTGCATTTAAAGAATTTATTTTTTATAAACGAATTAAAAGCTTGATATGTTATCCAATTTTTACACAATTTTAACTTTTTTCCAGAGCAATATATTAGATTAAATTTTGAGACAAATGCAATTATTCTTCGATAAAATGTTCCGTTTAATGGTCCGAAATTTGTAATTACGATTAATTTGAATAATTTTCACTTTTCATCATTAGAAAATTTTGCACTATGTGATGTTTTCCTCCTGTTGCCATTAGAGAACAAAGAGATGTTTCAGAAAAAGTTTTGAAGTCCTGTTTGTCGCTGCATTGATACATTCTGTCGAGCGAGACCGTAGACAGATATGAAGAAGGTGGGAAAAACTTGCAAAATGAATAAAGATGGTTTCAAAATGAACTGTTTGTAAAGAGATGGGCTGAAAGAGAAAGGGAGGGAAAAATCAAAATCCATTTTCTGGATTGGCGATCGAAATGGTCTACAGGTGGCACATAGCCGGAAGTCTTTACCTATGGTACCTCTATAGGTATGCTTTTGCCATTAGCATGTGGATAGTCAAAGAAGTAACCTTAATTTCTCTCTTGATTTTCAAACTGACTAAAACATTTTTAGCTTGGAAACTATATAGATTTTAAAACAGCATTAAACATAGTGTTTAAAGTAAGCATAGTGGAAATTTTAAAATATAGTTTTGGAAATCTAAATGAAAAAATTATTATGAAAGGGGGAACATGGTAATAGATATAGAGCAGAGGAGGAGAAAAGAAAAAAGCCATGTAAACGAATCTTCTCCCCAGAAGGCGTATTCGAGTGTTGCGATCGCGAATTAAATATTTCGGTTGAGTTATATAGCATTAATGAAAAAGGTGATCTTTAGAGTAAACAGTTTTAAAAATGGTATAAATCTAAGCTGACCAAGACTGGACTTCCAAACAAAACACTAGTGGAAATAAAGCTTTCTCGGTTGACGCATCCGCTTGACATCATATTGTCCACTATTTTAAATTTTGGTATTCTGAATACAGGTTTCAGTGCAGTAGAAAAAGTCCATAATCTGTTTTTTAAAGTGAGTAGGAGTGAAGATTTTTCTCGCTTATCAGCCAATGAAAATGCTCGAAACACTTTGAAGCAATCTCTCAAACTATTGACAGCACAAGATATAGAAACCATTTTGATTTTCGTTTCATTTGTATTTCTTGTACTATTATTTTTGTTGAACTAAATTTATAATGAGTGGAATATTCAGAGTAAAACAAAACATACGTAGCGTAAGATTAATTTCTGCGTGACATCAGTAAATTAGAATTTTGAAAGAACTTTGATATCACTTTGACTTATTTTTATATATTTATTTACTTACTTATTTATTTATTTAAATTTTAAAGATAAACTTTGCCTGGTGTCGCATACTATCATATGAATTGCTTATGACGGTGCTTTCCTGTTCAAAGCAATAATATATATTGCACGATCCTCACGTTATGGCTCGAGTGGTGCGTGAGGAAGTAGTACAGTACGTAACGGTGCATTGGAAAAAGTTTTCTATCTTATTTCACGAATGGAGATTGAAGTATTTTTAATACTTCTGCTTCCTACTATGATGAATTATCCCAGACTCAAAATTACGGGGGCTTGTGTGGTTTAATGACTGCTGGGTAAACTTTAAATTATTACTAAAATTCAGTGCAAAAAGAACTTTGACAGTATCGCAGACAACTCTTGAAAATAGTTAAAATTAAAATTATAATCAAACGCCGCAAAACCACTGGCAAAAGCTACACAGCGACGAATTTGGTTAGTTATTAGAAATAGTTCCTATTTCATTTTTAAATAAAGAAAACAGTTTTTCAAGCAAAAAAGAAGAAAAAAAAGAAAGAAACAAAAAACTGACATTTCAAGTTTGAAAAAGGAAAGCTGTAGTACAGAAATCGCTTTATGCTTAAAATACAAAGCATGGCAGAATGAAATAGCCATACGTCACAGAATGCGTTGCTGGGAAACCCAATCAGCGAGCTCAAAATCTTTCTTTACAAACTGTGGATGTAAGGGTAGATAACATGAGTCCGGAAACCATCCCTGAAGATGGTCCGAAGACAAGACATCACAATTTTGACCCTCTGTGAAAAGGATGGCTTCTCCGTTTTAGTAGTCTATCCATGAATGAAAGCGAGACAGAAAAGAGGAAAAGTTGGTAGTAAACTCACTTCAGTTTTAGCATGTTTTCGGGAGGAGTTAAACTATTCTCTTTTTTAATTATTCAGCGATATCTACTTTTCTATAACGAAATAAGCTGTTTTATATACACGCTAAAATTGTTTGAAAAATTATGGTAGTTAGAGAAATTTAATGTTTCTTGAAAAAAATGTTAGAATGAAATGCCTTTCGTACCAGTTTTTGCTCTTTTCCGTCTTGCTATATATAGGCTTTCAGCCCTGAGTCTAACGACCACCTCGCAACGTCGAGCACTTCACGGTAATTGTTTGAGGAGCACCATCCTTTGTTGTATAGTTGTCGTATTATATGTACTTTCTGTCACTTAATTTCATACCTAAGGCTATTTATAATTAAAAGTGAACACTAGTTTACGTGCAGCATTGATTAGAAAACTACAATACTCACATCATATCGAAGTTGTCTTGAAGTGCAACTGCAAAATGTAACAAATCCAGGGGGTCATTGGTGTAGAATTTATTCGTCAGTTTGCACATGTATGTTATCAGCCACGGGTAAACAAAAGAGGTCTGAAAATTAAATATATATATTTAAAAATAATAAAAATCAAAGAAATTTAAGTCTAATATCCAACGTTATTTTGTGAAAACTTAAACAATAATTTCATAAAAACTAAATTAGAAAGCGGAAAAATAGTTTTTGAGATTTCGATGGAGCGAAGCTGAAACATTTGGTTTCCGAGAAACCATGATGCAAGTTATGTTGGCTTTTAAAAGCCATTTTCTATTTTTGATGTTTTTAACTTTATCATGTTTATGATAGAATATCAGCAGATTAAAAAAAGAGGGGGAAAGTGATACACAAAAACATTGTTTAGTTAGATTGTGGAAAAAATTACCTTGTGTTGGTCACAGAGATCCTAAAAGATAATAGATAAGTTATAAAGATTGATAAAAAAAAATTTCAATTCTTTCCTTTTTTTTAAGAGAAGCAATAATGGAGCGTGTGCCAAAAAATGTAAAGAGTGGTGGAAGAAAACTAGCGGTAATCAATTAAAAAAGGCTAAATTCGAAAATTTTCTCAATTCTATCAGTTTGATATTCAAAAGTATTCAATGATCCCACGTGCGTCTAAGCCATTGATCTTCCTAAAACAGGAAGAAATTTAGAAAGCTTCCGGTGTATCACTCCGCTTATGGTATGCTTACGAGACGATGTGTGAACAGGCTTAATATTCTAGGAAGTTTTATTATTGTAATTTGTGTTTAAATTTTCACGTAATTTTACCATGCATAAGAGTTCTCTGCAATTTACAACTTTTAACTGGTTGTGAACCTAAGACAAGTTTAAGAAATTTAATATCAGAACATAAACAAAGTGTAAGGTTTGCTATATTTTGAGTGCTATCGCTTATTTGGCTGTAATTGTGCAACATATCATCGGTTGTGATTTTTTGGGTTGCATCATGCATACTTGCGTAGTTTTCCGAATAAATTTGTTGCTTGTTTCATTGAAATTTAAATTGAAAGAACACGTTATTTTTTACACTACAAATATGATAATATTGGATGGATTAGGCGTAAAAATAAATCGGAAGTAGTAACGCGATAGTTTTACGATGCATTTTAACCTCCAGCGCCATCTGTATTTAGCTTTACATGTTCAACCATCCATATGCAATAAGCTAAGACTGCATCAATCATGCAGTCGTATCAAATTATGTCTGCATCAATTTACCAATCAAATTTGACTCAAAATAAACGCTTAGTTTAAAGAAATGAATTTTAGAAGTGAAAAAACAAAGAGCAAGTAAACAGAATTCTTTATAGTACATATATTTAAAGTGAATAATTTCAACTTCCATAAATCAACAATTAGCACGTAGCAATCAACGGGATTGGTGAGCAGTAGCGAAGAGAGAGCTTCGTATCTTAGTAAATAAATAACAAAAAAATGTGAGAAGCTATGGCATTGGTTTATTGGTTTCATAACATTAGCATAAAAACTGCTTAGCTTTTAAGATTGGATTTCGGACATAATTTTAATGAAATAGAATTATACGGATAATAATTTAATATTGTACTTTTGTTTGCTATAGAGTTTTCTAAATTTATTCTTTGTTCAAATTAAAATGTGTTGATATAATTTTGTCAGGGGAAAAAAACTGTTGATAGTGCGAGGATCGAGATTTATCCAACAATAATTTCGTGGGGGCAAAACATGAATCATGAATTTAATTATGGAGATTAAATACCTGCTATTAAAAGTAAACTTATTCTTATGCACCATCCACAACCCTCAGATAGTTACGCTTTTTGTTTTATCTTAACATTTTGAAGTTATGTTTAACCGTCAACCTTTTTAGTCCTAGTCGAAGTTAGTCTATACAAATTTTACGACACGTAAAGTTTTTATTTGCCTCCTTAATCTAATTTAAATGTTAAAAATTAATATTTATTTTTTAACTGAAAATGATTAAATAAAATAGTTTTTTTTTGCTCCTATGAATTGCAGGAAATAGTCTAAATAATTTTGCACAAATCCACCGTTTCTTTCCCCGCAATTATTATTTTAGTTTACGAAACATTTGGTAAATGTATACCTCTTTATACAAAAAATATCTTTAAATAAAAATAGTTTTATTTACATTTAACAATAACTCTGTAAAAAAAATTATAATTTCTGATATTACTGGTGTAAAAGTGATTTTTTGCATTTTAAAACCTTCCTACTTACCCAGCGCTTTGCTTCTGAACAACATTTTCTAAACTCTTCGATTTCTTCCGAATCCTTACTGAAAAATAATAATTTGTGTTTTAGAAATATTTAAAAAAAAACATGCTGTGATGAAAATAAGAATGTGATCTGATGAAAAGATTATATCTCTTATTTTCCCGATTTTTGAAATTTTCTGTCCAACCAATCTTTATTTTTAATGTTATCTTTCTTTTTTCCCTTGTTTTCTCTAAATTTTGAACTATATATATATATATATATATGANTATATATATATATATCCCGATTCCATAAAAAATGGGGGGAAACATAACTAGGAGAGTTAAGGAGTTATCAAGTTAAAATAATAATTGTTATAATTATTACTATTCTCAATTTTGGTGTCGAATGGCTTGCCAAACACCAGGTGAGATATCTGGCATTGTTTGCCCTTTGAGTTTCACAAAGGTAGCAGCGTAACAGTTAAAAAAAAATTTGAAACTTATACAAGTGTATTTGACATTCGTAAGGTCCAAATGTGGTTTTCTAAATTAAAATTCGATAATTTCGACTTTTCTGATAAATATCGAGCAAGAAGACCAAAACAAAGGAGGGGGGGGGAGGAGGAAATAATTATTTCGTTTGTGAGGTTCTGTCTCACCCACTATAATTGCCCGATGTTGTTACAGTTGATTTCCATTTATTACCATCCCTACTACATTTTCAAAGGGGCAAAGAATTTGAAAATTTTGACAGTGTCAAAAATGCCTAAAAAAACAGACTTTGATCGATCCTGCATTAAAAATTTGCTTAGAATATACAAAAAGGTGTTGGATAATGAGGGTGATTACATCATTGAATTAAAGAAAACTTGTTAAACATTTATCCACCCGAAATTAATGTTAAAAAAAACATTACTTTTCTGTCTCCCTAATATAACATAACACATAGAACGGTGTGTAAATCACTTTTTGATGATCTATATCTTTGCAATGTGTGTATACATTGTCACTTAAAAAAAATTAATGAATAATGTATGTTTATAAAAAATACATCGTTTTCTCTGATTAAGATTATTTTGTCACGAGAATCCATAATTTATAGAAGAAAGTATTGAGAGAAGATGCGATTATTTTTTTCCTTAAAAATCGCGTGTTCTGTGCACATAAGAAGCTAGGCTATTAGTTGAAACCATAATTGGTCTTACATGATTCTGAATTTTTGAGCAAGTGCCTATTTCAAATTCAAGTAAATGATGATAAAATGATCAGACAATATTTCATGGCGCTTCAAATATCGTTCAAACACCAGTTTCGAGTTCGAAAACACACAATCGGGAAAAAGTTTTAGATTTCGGTAGAAACAATTAACGTGACTAAAAAAAATCCAGAATATCAGGGGGGGGGGAAAGTGGAAAAAGAGAAACCTGTTATAAGTATTTATTATTAGGAAATCAGGACAGCTTACAACCTCTGTAAAAATATTTTAGAATATTATTTTTTAAAGTGATCACATATTGTACTTTAATATTCAAAAGAATATTTTAACAATGATTCAAGTTGTTTCAACAATGCCTTAAATGTACGCTTTTTAAAGATATTCACAGACATAACAGAAACAATAAGGGTTTTTCTTTAATTGTGGCAGGTACAACAACCCTTTACACTCCGAGTACTTTAAAATACTGTTTGAACCAATATAAGCCCTAAATCATTTAGAATACTGGTCTGGTCTAGTAAAAGTAACTGGGCAACTGAAGCCAAAATTGGCCCTTTTCCCTATCGTGTATTGGTGGACATCTGTAAAAAAGTGATAACATGGCTGAAACACAAATGGCAAATTATAGAGTAAAGGGAGAGAATAGCACAATGCCATGTTAATAACTAAAATATAACATGAAATTATGATTATAATTATATGCAAAATTACAAATAGAAAAACAAGTAGAAAATATTTACAAAAGTATTTAGTAATGAGAAAGCAAATAGATCATAAACACAAGTTAAATAAAAACGAAATATTTGCAAAATAATAAATTACAAATGAGTCAATCAATTTGTAATAGCAAATAAATTGTACTAATAGTGAAATTAAAATAATTAAATTGTGTACCTCTGTTAAAGTAGGGTCGTCCTGGTAATTACCACCCGTGCCGGGTTGCTCCCTACACTGAAATCTCACTTAGAATACTTACTTCAGCATTTCGCAAAATTTTTTAAAATTCTTAAAATAATATGGTTATAATTATTAATGTCTAAAAATTTTTGGTTTCAGAGTGGTGACTGTTGATGACACCTCCGAAGCGATATAGGAGTGCAAAGGGTTAAAAAAAAAATCATTACTTTAAAAGGGTGCTTTGCTGTTAGGTAAGCAGCCAAATGGGCCACTATTTGCAGTACATACGATTATTGTTTTTTATTTCCACGGTATTTTGCCTCTGAGAAAGGAAGGCAAAATTCCATATTTTTAGTTGTTTTTTTACCGTATTAATAGGGTAGGTGGAGTTTTTTGAATTTTTTTAGTTTAATCCTTACTTGAACATCAAATATCGAACGAAAATTTGAATCAGACAGAGCATGAGCAAAGCGTGACCTCTGACAGTTTATTCAAAGGAAAACGACATAAATATCGTGAGAGGTACACGGATCATGGATTGGACTCCCCACGCCGTCAAGCTAACAGTGGGAGGTTTCCGTGATTTTCCTCACCATGTAGCTTAAATGCGGGTTAGTTTGATCAAACAGGAAAATTTCTTCCAGTACTTAATCCATGAGTTCCATTGTCTTCTGAATTAGGTTCAAAATAGAAGGATACAGAGTTGAACATGGGTTTCAAATTTGGGTCAGCTGTTCAATGACGGTTATGAAGTAAAATTCCTATGCTACTTTAAATTTTTTAATATGAAGTGTAGTGGTGGAAGAGTTACTTAAAATGAAAAATACTTAATTAAAAGCAATCGAGAATCATTTCGTAACCACTAGAAAATATTTCTTACTAAGCGGAGCACAAGTTGACATCGCTGTAAAACAGTAGTTGCTAAACGTTTAAAAGCATACAGTTTTACATTTCCAGCGGTTTGCAACATGTGTTGAATTAGAGTTGCCAGATGGGTTGCACTGCACCGGAAAGTGTTATCTGTAAAGCTAAGAATTTTTGAAATCTGAAAACAATGCAAAATGCTTACTTCTCGCAAATCAGTTTTTTCCCGACCCGGACGAGAAACTGAAATTTGAACTCACAGTTCCAGAAGTAAGGATGCCTGGAAATAATAAATAATTATTATAGTGCTGAATTGAAACAAGATATGGCAAACGAGGGAATGCATATTTCAAAGGATCGTCAGATAAAATGATACCGCCCACTTTTTCTAAACTGGATGTTCGGTATTATTAAAATTGTCACCTTCATGGTTTTTATCTACCACTGAAAAAAATAATTTTCGGCAAGAGCAAAAGTTGTCGTGCATGCCCATGACCTGTCGTATATTTGTTGAAATTATTATAGTGGACGCAATTCTCTTTTTCTAATTAAATGAAATATATCTACATTACCTTTGCTACCACAAAGACAAATATTTTTATTAAATACGGAAAATACGGATATTCCTTAGCAAGTTAAGATATATATATATATATATANAAAATGCAAAAATAAAATACATAATCTAAATGGAATAAAAAGTATTAACAACAATGCTAATATATATATATATATATATATATTTGGCTCTCGCTATAACGACCTCCGTCTTTCGGACGTAAACAGACACTTATATCGTAATATTGTTGAAACGTGAGAGCGCAAAAATATATAAACTCTTACTCATAGATAAAGAACGAAAAATACTAAACTAGTTGTAATATCAATATATGTTACTTTAACAGGAATCAGGTAATAAAAAATGATTGATAATCACGCAATTTTTTTTCTTCAATGATTGCATGTACACGCTTTGAAATAATATTTTACAGGAGAGGAATGAATTCGAAAGAATATGGTAGATCGAGGCAGCGGATTGTGTTAAATAACATTTGTGTAGATAACTGCAAAGACCACATGTTTCAACTTTAAAATAAATCAACCTAAAAAAAAAGGCGTCTAACATTTAATTAAAAGAAGTGAATAAAACTTTCCAACAAGGAAAACATGATTGATAAATGCATTGTTTCCTTCGAAACGAAATTTATACACATGAATGGATACATAATTTTATCACCATGACGATACAACATTTTAATTACAATAGAGAATAATCCCCCCCCCCCTTCTGCTTTCTGTTGCATACATTGTTTTCTGCTTAACGGGGATAGAGCAAAGATATTTTCGCGCTGTTGATTTCAAATCTACAATCGGTATCCCTCCACTAGCTACAGTTTTCAGGCAATTTTATGTTATAATTATATTCTTAACCAGGTTTTATTTTAGTTCAAGGGAGTAAATACTAAGTGTCCCCTCTTCTCTGCTTCGTAGGAACTGGTAGGAAGATAGTGATAATACATTTCAGTTTATGACAAGAGGAGTTTTTTTTTTTGTCTTTAAATGTTTTTAAAGGAGCAGACAAGTGCCTATGAATGCGTTAGGTCTACCGGAAAGTCAGAAAGAAAATTAATAGTCAGAATAAAGACAGTTTTATTGTTAATTTTAAAATAATTGGACTTAAAAAAATTTAAGTAGAATATTTTTAAAAAAAATAATGACTATGAATTAAAAAAATTTTTTTTATTTATTTTAAAAAATCAAAAAGTTTTAAACATTTTTTTTATTAAAACAAATTTTATTTTAACTTAGGTGAACTATTTCAAAAGCTAAATTTAACGTTAACTTTAAATTATAATTTAATTTATTTATTAAAGCTTTTCGACTCGATCTGGTTTTAAGTGAGGTACCTGCCCTCGCTAGTGGCACTAAATCTATAATTCGTCAAAGGACAACTGTAATTAGTGGCATAGATATTTGGAGGAAATTAAAGCAGTTGGCGGCTGGAGAAGCATGTACGGCTGAAGTAATGATATTAATTAAAGATATTACGTTGGATAATTATATAAGAAAGTTAATAAATACTAGTGGGCTGCGCCCCCTGCTCGCTAACGCTTGCCAACCCCCGAAAATTGCTACGCAATGTTATATGGTTTGATCCGCAAACCAAGCTCGCTTCGCTCGCTACTAACTTAGGTACATTGCAAATGCACAAAATTCTAAGAATTCAAAACAATCATTCAAATCCATATAACAACTTTTTTTTCTAAAAAAAATTACATCTTTTTAGTAAGTACTGAGTCCTTAAAATAAATTTGAATTCAAATAAATGACATGTAATTCGTTAAATCTATTAGAAATGTGCTATAGTATAAAATCTTAAGATAAAATTTCTAAAA
>NC_092209.1:4733506-4773121 GCF_043381705.1 Parasteatoda tepidariorum
GATTACAAGTAATTGATTACTGTAATCAAAATTGTAATCATGATTACAGCTGTAATCAAAATTTTTTGAAAGTTGTAATCACGATTACAAGTAATTGATTACTTGTAATCGTGATTACAAGTAATTGATTACATAGCTGTAATTATCTGTAATCAATTACAGTTGTAATCGATTACTGTAATCAACGGCCAACTCTGGTTAATACACCTCTCACATTCAGCACTCAAAAAATCCGGTGACTCTCTCCCGGTCTTTCACAAGTACATCAACTAGTGAGATCTGTTCACCGAATTATATCCCTGATAAAATTCTGGTGGGGGAGTACTGTGGCGTAGATCTATCGACAAAGCCCAGCTTATTCTCTCCCTGGTTATTTCAGTTTCCGTTTTTAAAAGCGCTATATGCTGAGCCATCTTAGCTAGATTTGGCATGTGACATTTTTAGCGGTAATCATTGGTCTATTTTCTAGCGTTGCCATTCGGGGAGTTGTAATGAGGCTTTTTTTTTATCGCCGTGTAAGAGAAATATATATATAGATTATGAGCATGCATTTAAAATAATACAATTAAGGATGTACCCTGACTTGACAGGTGGCAGCGGGCATCTTACTCTTTCATCTAAGATTCACATAAGTGATTGAGACTCGAGTTAACTAAATAAAGCGCGATATGCAGTCTTTTTATTAGAGCAGTTTTTCTTTTTATTAAAAAAAAGTGGTTTAAAAACAGTTTCATTATTAAGATTTATTTCGATGAAAAAAGGTAGTTCTACATGTGTACCATAGAATGCTGACAATATAAATATTTAGATTTTAATCTGATCCGATCAGTCTCCATAGTGATCACGGAGCTTAGCCTAATATCAAAAAAGTCTTGGGTTCGAATCGGGGTCAAACGCATAGACGTTCTTCTTACTTTGCCGCCCCCTGAAAGAGTGGTCAACACATCTACGCCAGCTTGAAAAAACGTAACATTATTGTACATACTTCAATCTAATGTTCTTATAGTGTTTTCAGTCTAACGCGCTCTCAATCTAACTTTCAACGAAACAAACGACAAATGAATTCGGTAATATTCGGTAAAAAACAAATGGCGCTTTTTTACACAAATATAGCCAAATATGGGAAAACACTCAAAACAAACTTCACACTTTATTTATGGCTGTGATATTAATTTTCTTAAATTTTTTTTCAGGCTCACAACCTGTTAGAATTTATCAGAAAACTCTTACTTATGACTGGTAAAACGACGCTTAAATTAAAACACAAATCAAAATAATAAAACTTGTATTAAGCCTGTTCACACATGGCCTCGTAAGCATAACATAAGCGGAGAGATACATCGTTTTTAATTATTTGCATGCATATAGTGGTGATGGAAATTACTTTATTTCAGATTATGTATTCAGACATAAACTCAGCAACCACTGGAAGAAATTTTCCTAAAAAGCGTAGAAACTACCTGGACATGTAGCAAAGAGATACATTGTTTTAACACGTTCACGCCGGGGTGACCCACCGGTGGGTCACGCTAGAATTGTCTCATCTTGGCAGCGCACCGGAGTCAAAACTGGTAACAATAAATTTCATTTTTTAGTTTTTTTCCGGGAATAATAAAAATCCATAACTACCAATTGTTTTTAACGGATGCAATATTTATATAGAATAGCTTCTTCACCGTGTTAAATCCCACTACGATGAATGAGTTAGGGCCCCTTCGGGGCCGACACTTAGATACCCACCTCACATAGGCATAGGCCGTGTTAAATTTCCTTACTGTGAATTGTTATTGTAGAGAATAGATTAACTCCTTCCGAATATTATCTAATATTGAAATAGTTCTATCAGAATTTTTTATTTTCCCGTACCAGTATTTTCTCTTTTCCCGGCGTGAAAGTGTTAAGTTACTACTAAATTATTTTTTTTTTCAATGTTATTATTAAGACTTTCTCTCCTTTGAAAAAATAACATTGATACATACCTGCCAACTCTTCCGGAAGATTTTATTTTCATATTTAAAGTGGTAGTAAATATATACTATTTTTTCTTTTATAAACTTAATTTTTAAATGATTTTGATCACCACTATTCTTACAAAAATTAAGCACATATATTAATATGCGTTACTATCATGGTTATCAACTGAAGTTTTTTCAAATGCAACGTATTTGTTTGCTTAAAATTGAAGTTTTAATACCACTGGGAAAAATGATAATGGAAGGGATTAAAAGTTGGCAGGTATGATTGATATATAAATTTGGACACTTAATTTTCATAATAAATATTAAACTGCCTAATTTTGTACAACCATATCCTCAGTTCGATTTTAACCACTTAGACTAATTCTTTCAATCGCATCTACGTCTCTTAGAACCGACCGCAAATGCTTCGTAAAAAGGGGATTCCAACTAATAAGATAAATTCTCTCATCCTAAGAATTAAAATAATATAAAAAATTTTTAAAATCAAAAAGTGGTAGATAAAATTTTATTAGCTTTACAATTTCAAATAGTTTTCAAATGAGTCCACCATTAACAAAACATAGTTAATATTCACGTAATTAAATTAAATTTTTCTTTTATAAATTTTACTGTAAGAGACAATACCCCCCCCCCCTCACCCTGGTTGTGGGTTTGAAGATAATGCAAGTTTCTGTCGATTCTTGGCCATTACAAGAAGAATCTATATAATACGAAAAAAAAATATAACTATAGCAATAAACTTCGATCACCAACCGAAATTCTTTCACGTTCAATTATTTAGTTTGACAAAAAATGTATTCTATCTTCTCGTTCTTAGTTCGCTTGAAAAATGTGATTTCGAAGAACTTTTTTTTTTAGAAAAAACTTATTATAAGCAAGCTAATTCAGAGTATAGTCCAAAGAAAAGAAATAGCAGAATAAAAGCTCTTAATTTTGTTTTAAATTTCTCAAACATTTTAAATCCTTTCCACCTTATTGTGTAGTTTTCATATACTTTTGATGAATATTTATGACGATGATGCAGGTTAACGAAAATCAAGTTCAAAATATAAAATCCGGAAACATAAATGCGGGCGTGGTTAACTTGACAGACTTATATTTGCTTTGAATTTAAATTGGCGAGCAAAATTCTCCAGGCAATTACGTATTACGCACCAGACCTCAAGAGATGACGTAAAACATACCTGCCAGCATTCACTATTTTCGAGAATGAATTTTCCAAGAGGTAGTAAAACAATTACCGAAAAACTATCATCCTCAAACTTATATTATTTATATTTTAATCAGGTTGAAATTCGCGATCATAAGGAATAATTTGCCTTTATATATTTGTTGTAATTATTTATATGTAGTGGTGGTCAAACTGATTTAAAATTATTAGTATAATTCAAAAAGTTTAGTGAAATAACATGAATTTAGCTAGCACTTTAAGTATGAAAATAAAATCTTCCGGGAAAACCGGAAGAGTTGGCAGCTATGGTAAACCTCAGTGGTAGACGGATCATGGGTTAGAGTCTCCTTACCATCAGGCAAACCGTGGAAGACTTTTATGGTTTTCCTCATCATAAAGCAAATGCGTGTTAGATCGATCGAAAAGTCCTCCACGTAGACAAATTTCACCCTATACTTGAGTCAGAAATTCTTTTGTCTTCTGGAATGGGTTCACGAGGCTACAGAGTTGAACATTAGTAGTCGTAAACCCAAAATTGGGTCGGCTGTTCAACAACGATTATAAAATAAAATAAAATATACCTTTTCTTCAGAACCGTAGTGGCTCAGGGAATGGAGCATTCGCTTAACAATAAGGTGAACGAGGCTCAAATCGCAGCGGTGGCTGTTTGAACGAATTCTACTCCCAGCTCCTACTGACCACAATGTTGGCGCTAAATATCCTCACTGGTAGATGGTACACAGGCTAAATTCCCCTTGCCGTCAATCTAACCGTGGGAGGTTTTCGCAGTTTTACTCTTCATGTAACACAGATTCGGGCTAGTCCCATAACAAAGTACTCCAAGAAAGCTAGTTTGCTCCAATGCTTAAAACAGAAGTTCCCTTGTCTTCTGGGTAGGGTTTACAATTGCAAGGCTACGTAATTGATTCGTGATAGTCTTAAACTCAGAATCGGGTCATCTGTTCAATGGCAGTTTTTTAAAAAAAATTATAAAATAAAATACTGTTTTTCGTTATCTGGCTTTTTAAATGACTGAAAAACAAACCATTTTCATTTTATTTTTTGTTAAATTAAATTTTAAAAAAAATCGGATTATTCTTCATTATTTAGTACGTATATAAGTACGTAAGTTTTACGTACGTTTAGTACGTAAACATAATGATAATTACACATTAATATAATGTGTATTATATATATATATATATATATATATATATATATATATATATATATATATATATATATATATATATATATATATATATATATATATATATATATATATATATATATATATATATATATATATATATATATATATATATATATATATATATATATATATATATATATATATATATATATATATATATATATATATATATATATATATATATATATATATATATATATATATATATATATATATATATATATATATATATATATATATATATATATATATATATATATATATATATATATATATATATATATATATATATATATATATATATATATATATATATATATATATATATATATATATATATATATATATATATATATATATATATATATATATATATATATATATATATATATATATATATATATATATATATATATATATATATATATATATATATATATATATATATATATATATATATATATATATATATATATATATATATATATATATATATATATATATATATATATATATATATATATATATATATATATATATATATATATATATATATATATATATATATATATATATATATATATATATATATATATATATATATATATATATATATATATATATATATATATATATATATATATATATATATATATATATATATATATATATATATATATATATATATATATATATATATATATATATATATATATATATATATATATATATATATATATATATATATATATATATATATATATATATATATATATATATATATATATATATATATATATATATATATATATATATATATATATATATATATATATATATATATATATATATATATATATATATATATATATATATATATATATATATATATATATATATATATATATATATATATATATATATATATATATATATATATATATATATATATATATATATATATATATATATNCGCACTGAAACCATTCACATTATGACTATCAAAGGAATCGCACTGAAACCATTAACATTATGACTATCAAAGGAATCGCACTGAAACCATTCACATTATGACTATCAAATGAATCGCATACAAACCATTCACATTATGGCTATCAAATGAATCGCACAGAAACCATTAGCATTGTGATTGCCAAATGAATCGCACAGAAACCATTAACATTATGACTGTCAAAGGAATCGCACTGAAACCATTAACATTATGACTATCAAATGAATCGCACTGAAACCGTTCACATTATGACTATCAAATGAATCGCACACAAACCATTCACATTATGGCTATCAAATGAATCGCACAGAAACCATTAGCATTGTGACTGCCAAATGAATCGCACAGAAACCATTAACATTGTGACTGCCAAATGAATCGCACAGAAACCATTAGCATTGTGACTGCCAAATGAATCGCACAGAAACCATTAACATTATGACTATCAAATGAATCCCACTGAAACCATTAGCATTGTGACTGCCAAATGAATCGCACAGAAACCATTAAAATGATTTGATTGAACCATCAAGAATTTTGACTTGGGAAGTTGTCGTAAGAAGACAGATTCTTTAATGACTATTAAACGTAAATGCTATTATACCCTGCTTTGCAACCCGAATGGAATCAAAATTTAGTTGCCTGCATCAGTCTTGAGTCCATTTCACATCGTTTATGCTGATGTGATTGCTGCAATGAGTATAGCGATAAAAAGTATTCAATCCTTTTTCATTTGTAATACTCAATTCTTAACTTATATTTATTAAAAAAAAATTTCAAACTTAACTAAAATCATATTCTTGACGGATACTTTTCAACTCAAAAATATCATAGTTTGTTTTAGCTTTTATGTTCACTAAATTTTTTGAAACATAATAATAAATAAGGAGTCATGTGGTATTATTTGATTGCGGTTAGAATAATCTTAATGGAATTTTAAAAAAATTAGTTCTTTACTCAGACAGAAACTGAAAAATGTTATGAAAAATATCCTGACCGGAGGCTTTTGCTCGTCACTTTAGTATCTAGTTAATGTTAATTCATAAGTAAATATTATTTTTGTTTCAAACTAAGTTTTGCTCGTGATACAAATATTATGATGATACATCGTTATAATTGGCCAGACAGCCCAATGTGGGCCAATGCCTTCCTCTGAAGATTTCTCCACAATGACTCTCAATTTATCTTTGATCTCCAATTCTTCTCATTAATTTCTCATCTCAACCGTGGCCTTCCCCGCTTTCTTGCTCCAGTGGGTTTAAAAAGCATCTTTTTTATTGTAATGTCCTCCCTCATTCGAATCACGTGGGCCATCCAAATCATTCTATTTATTTTTATTTATTAGATATCACGGTGGTAAAAATTATTTTTAATTTAATTGATTAAACTAAGGGTTAAATATCAAAAGTAACATTTTGCTAATATTGAATTTATTATTATTATTATTATCATTTGCAAAATGAGGGAAATTTTACAGACACTATGCTAAAGTCATTATATTCATAATTTTGATGAGATGGGGAGACTTTAGGTTCTCTTACGTCAAAATTGGCAGCTATGTAACAAGTCATTAAGTCCACAACTCCAATAACGAAATAATCGATTTTGGAATCTCTGACGTAATGGCAACTGTGCAAAAATCATTAAGTCTAGATCCATAACGACGAAATGCTGGTTTTCGGAATCTCTAATAAAAAGTGGCAGCAATATCTTACGATCATTAAGTCCGCGACCCCGATGACGGCAGAATTGACCTCGGAAACTGTGATGAAAATAATTGGCTGCTATGCAACAATCATCAAATTCATGACCCCAATGATGAAGTACTCAATTTCGCAATCTCTGACTTGAAATTGGAAGCTATGTAAGATTCATCAAATTCATAATCCTGATAACGAAATTATCAACTTTGGAATCTCTGACGTAAAGGCTGTTATGCAAAAGTCATTAAGTTCACAACCCCAACAACGAAATACTGGTTGGTGTTTGGAATTTCTAATGAAAAATCTAATAAAAAAGTGGCAGCAATATCCTTAAATCATTAAGTAAACGATTCCGATGAAGACAAACTTAACCCCGGAAACTCCGATGAAAAAAATTGGCTGCAACAAACATTAAATCCATGACCCTAATGATTGAAGTATTTGACTTCGGAATCTTTGACATAAAATTAGTAGCTATGCAAGCGTCATTAAATTCATAATCCCGATGACGAAATACTCGACTTCAGAATCTCTGACCTTAAAAATTGGCAGCAATGCAACAAGTCATTAATACCACAAATCCGATCTTGAGATACTTCTGATTCTTTGAACTGATAAATGACCATCACCTTGTTGATATAAGTCACAAACCGACATTGTCACACATATATATCGACAGCAATAGCAGAATTACTGTAATTTCATTCATCATAATTATAAAAAACTCTATCTTTGAAGTTATTTTAAGATATAAAGTTTTAAAAAAAAGGATAAGATTAATTTAAAAGAATTTAAATATTTTTTTAAGAAATTAAATTTTAAAAAAATTCTTTCGATGATGAAATTTAATCTTTTTTAAAAGATTTAAACTCAAATATTTTGAAATTGCCAATTACTTAATAAAAATCTAGCATTATTCGTGTTCACTTTTCAAAATCTTACAAGTCTTTCCACATTTGATTTAATATAAGAGAAATAAAAAATATCCTTTAACGTCCATGTTCTGTCTGTGACTGAACTCTAGAATTAACAATTTACGAATGTATCCACTAGTCAATTGACAGCAGACGCTTTGAACAGTTATTTATGGATTTCCCACATATTACGTAGAAATTATATGTACTTAAATATTTTTCTGTTTAACCTGAAGTGGTAGCTTTAATATTATTAGCTTTAATGTTAAAATAACTTTAAAAGTTATGTAATTTTTTAGTTATAGAACGTTGACAGAGTTCTTTTTCTTTTCCTTTTCAGAGACGCTGAGAATTTCTTTTCTTTTTCTTTTTTTTTGCTGTATAAAAATAAAAGTACTTGATCTTATCTAGTTCGAATGTGGGGTTTTTCAAATCAGAAATTAGTTTTGTTCCGAGAAATGCAGAACACTTCAGATTTTCAGTTTTGTTTATTTTTTGTCTGAATGTAGAGTGCGAAAATAATAATAATAAATAATCGGATCTTCACTCTCTAAAGGTCTGGTTTCTTAGGACAAGCGCCTTATCTGGGCGTCAGCGGGACGTCAACGTCCCGCTGACTCCAACAAAATACTGGTTTGTTAGCTCAAGGCCTGGTTTCTTAGAACTAGCGTCTTATCTGGGCGTCGGCGGAAAGTTGGCGTAGAGCTGACGCCAAAAAAATACTTTTTTGTTAGCTCAGCGTGAGCAGTCGGTCAAACGCAGACATTATCTCTCATTGCGCATGCGTTAATAACGTAAACAAATATTTATTTTGAATCTGTATTGATTTTGTTTTTCTCAACCAGAGTTTTAGAGAACAAATAATGACTTTGTCTAAGAAAAACCACAATATAGCTGAGCTAAATGAAGAGTGCTATGTTTAATGAAGAAGCTATGTTTAATGTCAAAATCAAAATCTTGGCTGATTTCAAAGTGCTGTTGGATGTTGTCCGCCATTGCTTCTGTGGTTAACGTCACGTTGTAATCCAACTGCAGTTGAGTTGGACGGCAATTGTAGTTCAAGATGAGCGTTCGATGACGCATACTATCAAATTCACAAATGGGCCAATCAGAGGTTAGCGCTGATTTCCAGTTGACGGCGTCCTGTCCTAAGAAACCAGGCCTTTAGGCTCTTGGTTCGAGGAGTTGACTTCAAATATGCCAACTAATAATAGCAGACGATATTTTAAGTTACGAAATCAGACACAAAAACGTACTTTTTCGGAAGAAACAAACCTTTTCTTTGACCAATTCGGTTTTCTGACCCTCAAAATTTTGGAGGAGAGTCGCTATCTGTAAAATATGATTCTCATAATTTGGTCAGGAGAGCGATCCAAGGTTTGGACCCCTTAATGTTAATTTTACTTTTTGCGTATTTCGCCATATCTCGAGAACTTTTTAGGCGAATAAAAAAACCTTTACACGCAATTATAAAATTCGTTTATCCAAAGATAATTCCATGCAAAAAAAATTGTAGTAAATGTATATTATTTGTATTATTTTATTTGATAATAGTTATGGGAAATTACTGCAATTTCATTCATAAAAAAACTCTTATCTTTGAAGTTTTTTTAAGATATAAAGTTAAAAAAAGAAGATAAGATTAATTAAAAAAATTTTTAAGAAATTAAATTGAAAAAAATTTTCTCAATGATGAAATTTAATTCTTTTTGAAAGATTTAAACTCATATATTTTGAAATTACCAATTTTTTAATGAAAATTTACCATTATTCGTGTTCACTTTCAAAATCTTACAAGTGCTATCGCATCTGATTTAATGTAAAAGAAATAAAAATATCCTTTAACATCCGTTCATTCTGTTCTGTCTGTGATGGAACTGTTACTCTAGAACAAACTACTTTCAACTACTTTGAATCAGAGTATCCACAAGTCAATCGACAGTAGACGCTCTTCACAATTGTGTTTTATTTTTTAAATTCATGTCACAACAACAGCGAAATTAAATTTATATAAATATTTTTCTTTTTAACAAAAAGTGGTATCTATAATTTTATTAACTTTCATGTTTAAAATAATTTCTAAAGCTAGGTAATTTTTCAGTTATAAAACTTTGAGAGCGCTCCGCAGTTCTTTTTTCTTATTTCCTTTTCAGCGACAATAACGCTGAGAAATATTTTTTTCTTGCTGCATAAAAATAAAAGTATTTGATCTTACCTATTTCGAATGTGGGGTTTTCAAATCTGAAATTAATTTTGTTCCGAACACTACAGATTTTCAGTTTAGTTTATTTTTTGTCTGAATGTTGAGTGCGCAAAATAATAACAATAAAATAATAATAAATAATCGGAATCATTGTGTAATTTACTACGTTAAATTTATCTGTTTAGTACATTATATTTATTGTTACATCACTATTCTAGAGGACGATCCGAAATTGGGAGGTTTGTTATTTCCAACAATTTTTACCAATGAAAAATTTCAATTTAATGACTTTTACAGGGACACCCACAGTTAATTAATGAATAAACAAATAAAAAAAAATTATATATTTTTTTTTAAAGATAAGACCTGTTTCTCTACTACACTGTCTTATCACCTATTACACAAAACAATTTCCTCCTTCAGCAGTATGTATGAAATCTCTTATCTTCTCAAAGCATTATCACCTGCGTATATCCTTTTCTTCCAGTTATATGTATCAAAAAACCGATAAGATAAGCCGCTCTTTATCATGGATTGCAGCTATAATTAAAATTTATTATGTATAATTTATAACTGAATTCAAGAACCTTTGCAATTTGGAAACTTAATATTGTATACTTTTCAACATTTTAAAATTTATACCAAATAAATTTATTACAAAAGCCCCCTACTTAAATAAATGGAAGTCTATAATTTGTCATCCTTAATATTTTTCTTATACTATTATCAACTCATAAAATGGTTCAGGTTAGATTTAATCCTATTAGATTACAGGGTGGAAATTTTTTTTTTTTTCATTTGCCATAGCACCCAATATTTAAGTGTTTTGAAACTGTGTTTTTGACTTACAAACATTAAACTCAATATTAATACCTTGAGCCGCGATGGCTCAGGGGATGAAACGTTCACCTTCTAATGAGGTGGACCGGTTTCGAATCCCAGCCACTACTGGTGAATACCAATTCTGCACTCGGTTCGCACCGACCATAGTGCTGACGTAAAATATCCTCAGTGGTAGACGGATCATGAGTCCCCTTGCCGTCAGACTAATCGTGGGAGGTTTCCGTGGTTCTCCTCTCCATGTTAGTTCTATCAAAAAGTTATCCACGAAGGCAAATTTCCCAATGCATGATCCAGGAATTCTTTTGTCTTCTGTATTGGGTTCAAAATGACACGGCTATGAAGTTGAACATTAGTAGTCTTTAATCCAAACATTGGGTCGGCTGATCAACGGTGGTTATAAAATAAAATGAAATAGATGACATGCCATGTTATATACAGCTGGGAAGCGCGAAATTGATCAATCCAAAAATAGGTGCTTGATTATTTTAGGGAAAAATATTAGATAGCCATTGGTTTAAATAGCAGAAAAATATGTATATCTCCCAGGAAACAAAATTGTTCTCCATAGCAAGAGACTGGCAATTTTTAACGTGTTAAAATCACACAGTTATGTTGATGGTTGCTAAAAAATGTGCCGTATTAGCGGACTTCCCTAAATAACCTCGACAAATCGAACTTTTTACTGTGATTTAAAAACAAAACAAGCTTACTTAATGATAGATTTGATAGTTAATCTGTTGGATTTGTTCTTTTTCATCATTCCATTCATCAGATCTTTGGCTTCGAAGTCAATTGATTCCAGTCGGGGTGGTATGAATCCTAGTTTTATATTCATTTGGCACTCAGAATCACAGATTCCAAAACGGTGCTTTCCTCCACTCATAATGTAATACATAAGCATTCCCGCCATCTGAAATAAATATTAAAAAAATTACATAACAATTACGTTTTGCTTCTTTATTTCCCATGATCAGTGTTTAACCAATACTTCCAAGAAAAGAGAAGGCCTCAGCACGGATTACCATGAACAAGAAATTTCATTCTTTAGTAGTATTTTAGAAATTTCATTCTTTTTTCATTCTTTAGTGCAAACGCAATGACATCTTTCGTATTTACCACCATTGGCAGCTTAGTAACCCGAACGTAGTGACATTTTTCTTATTTTTTCATCTACTGCGCAGTTTATGTTTGTAATGTCAGACAACTGAATTGATCCGTGCTGAGGCACTCTTTCTTCTAAGAGGTGTTAATTTAACCCTTTACGGAACACTGAATTTCGATTGAAAATTTTAGTCAGGTAGCACATTAGCAAGTGCGACCTCAGCAAATGCATTCTAACTGACGCGATGTACTTAATCTGTTTATTGTTGGTAGCTAAACATTTAAACGCAATAAGTTAGCAATTTCTAGTCGTTTGCAACACTTGATGAACTAGTGTCGCCAGACTGACTACACAGTGCTGGAAAGGGTTAGCATAGCTGCTGTGGTGCCATTATAAGTACATATTACATATAGCTTTTAAATTTTCTTTAATTTCTTAAATTTATTTTTTTAATCATTCTTAATCTAATTTTAATGAAATTAAACCAAATATTTACTTTTTATTACATTTTTTAAAAAAACTAATCGAAAGATTATTCTTTTCTTAACCATCAAATGTAACGGATAACTTTTTATTTCAATACAAATGTAAAATTCTCTCATTCACTGTAGCGACTTAATCGGACATCAAAATCTATTTTTAACTCTTTATTTCTCTTACCACAAAAATTTTTACAGTTACAGGGTTATTAATTCTCACGATCTTTTTTGGGAAATAGCAATTGCCAAATTATTTTAAATTTAATATTGATTACGGGGGGGGGGGGTTGTTTTCAGTTATTTTATTTTTCTATAAATTGCCAATCATGGATCCGTTGCTCCTAACTGCCCGTTGGGAACAATTCACTTTTCAATTCTTGGTTCTAGGACTGGGGCTTCGGCCATCACCTCCTACATCAGAAAGCCTCCACACGGTTTGTCAGTGATACCAACTGCTCCGGACACGCCAAAAATATAAAAAAAACGGTAAATAGCTTCAAAGTGAATTTTGTAAATATTTGACTATCTTTGCTTGCTTTTTAAAAGGTATAGCATAATATACGCACTATAAAAGGTATGGCATAATATACGTACTATTAAGTGGGGAATTATATAAGCCTACGAATTATTTAGAAATAGTGGTGGATAAAAATCTACTGAATTGAATTTATTAAACCAAGAATCGCAATTGATAAACTACCACTTTAAAATATATATTTGCTGTCCGGAGCAAGTTGGCATCTCTGGTTTCTTATAAGTAGTCTGCGCAGATTATTGAAAAAGCGAACCACTTGTGCGCATGTTCCCAAATTCTATTTTAAAAGTAATTGAGAGAAATGTATCATATATATTTGAGAATTGAATCTGTAGTGGTTGACAAGTAAATAAAACAAACCAATTATATTCATAGATAAAACAAATTTTTAGACATATATTTTATACCACTTTCTAATTTTTAATGGATTTCATATTAAATGGTTCTTTCACTAATTGGTTTACCTTCATAGTGGCCTGATCGGACTACCTACAAAAACCGTGTGGTGGCTCTCAGTTATAGGAGGCGTTGATTCGTCCCTCAGTCCAACCGTTCAATTTTAAGTTTTTCGAATTCTTGATGGAAGGAATGAATATTCACATTCCTTTCACGACGCACCTTTTTTTATTTTAATATTCTTTATAATAAGATTTACAGAGATAATAAATGAATTTTGCTTAAAGGATTTTATTTATTTTTCTGTGATAAACATCCCTTCTTTATAACCAAAGAAAATTTATTTCATACAACCAAATATATGCTTAATACTACAATGATGCTACTTCCACTAAATTGGTCGAACCACCACCAGCTTGTACAGTCGTTGAAAAAGATTGTATAGAATGGTTAACTTTGGAAGAATTTTCTAAAAACAAAACTAATAAAACATCGAATAAGCATGCCAACAAATAGATCTTATCTACTTATTTTTTTAAAATTATTGATTCGTCGTAGTAGTTTCAAATATATTTTTTTAAACATTAAACTTCAAGGTTTAATACGCCAAACCGTTATGTTGCTACCACTAAGAAAACAGGCGCCAACTTGCTCCCCTTTCTAAAAAAATATTTTCGAGTAGTAACGAAATTTAAGTTATTTTTAGCTTAGCATTTTTTATTTTAATTCATTTTCCTCCCGCTACATACAAAAATTCAAAGTATCATATGCAATGCAATTTTATTACAGTTATCTTATGGTGAGAAATCCAAAGAGTATTCGTAATTATCCTTATTCTACAAGTTTTAATATTTAATTCGCTATCAATTTATTAAAACTTTTGCATAAAGTGGAGCAGTTGGCAACTCTAAGAAAATTATTTCTTAACGACCTCACAAGTAGGCAGTTAGTGAGTTTCTAGGTAAAGTGAGTGAAGGTTTTTGACCAACGTCATGATATTTGGAAGTTTACTAAATATTTTATAGTAATTTTCGCGCATACGTTATGAAGCTCAAAATAGTGTTAGGGTTAAGGTTGGCGGGGGTCTGTAACTTCATGCAAAAGTTCCCTGTTATTTTATAGATTTTTAAAGTAATTTTACTTGAATATCCGAAGCAAAAGTAATATTTTCTCTCGCTTCCAGTTCATTTCCAGCTGCTATTAGTTCAGTTGGTCTCCAGCTACAGCTCGATACGGAAGTCCCAATAGCTAAGAAATACAAAAAAGGCAAAATAATCGTAGCGAATTTTAATATTTCGTTCCTAGTATTCAGTACCCAACTGGATGAAAATCAGCAATTTTGAATAAATTTTTTTAACTGTCCATATTTTATTTCTTGACCAAACTATGGAGACCACATTTCTCAGATTGCAGTTATTCCCTAAATTTTGAGGGCCAAAAAATCTGCATTCTTTGAAGAAAAAAGGTATGCTTATTCAGAGAAAGTACGATTTAGTGTCTAATTTCGTAACTTAAAATACCGTGCATACTAAATAATTTTGTTTTATTTTATAACCGTCGTTGAATAGCCGACCCAATTTTTTGGGTTTACGACTACCAATGTTCACCTCCGCAGCCTTGTCATTTTGAACCCAATCCAGAAGACAAGGGAACTCCTGGATCAAGTATTGGGCGAAATTTGCCTTCGTGGAGGACTTTTTTATGGAACTACACAGCATTTACGTTAAATGGAGAGGAAAACAACGAAATCCTCCCACGGTTAGCATCACGGAAAGGGGACTCTAACCCATGATCAGTCTACCTCTAAGGATATTTTACGTCACTACTGTGGTCGGTGCTAGTCGGATGCTGAATTCGTATCGATCAGCCATCGCTGAAATTCGAAACCGGTTCACCTCATTGGAAGGTGCATGCTCTATCCCCTGAGCCATCACTGCTCACACTAATTGGTTAGCATGCTTAAGGTCAACCCTTTCGAACCAATTAGAATGAGTCCTAGAACGCGAAGTTATTTAGGGTGGTCTGTTTTTTTGTCCTGCTCTGTAAGAATCAAGATATTAGGGTTTAGACTTAACCTTAATTTAGACTAAATTTGAAATTATGCATTTCAAAGAAAGGAGTTACGCTATAGACAGAAACCAAATCTGTTTTAAATATTGGTCCACCACACCTACTTGAAATAGTCAAACCTCGTTACCATAGTCACGGCCACTGATCTAGTGCAGATCCACGATAAGGATTCCTCAAATAGCGAATGCTTTGTTTCCTTAGAAATATGATTCTACGGAATAGTAAAAGAAAATGCAAAATGTCTCCAATCAGCGACAGGATTTCTATTAACAGTAAAGTGAAACCTATGTAAGTTGATTATTGTCGGGACTACTATTCAATTGTCCACTTAAACAAGTAGTCTTCTTACTTAGAGAGAATTCACTTGTTTTGGGCAGTTTTTTGTTTACCTTGATCATTATTTTGAACTTAGTAAGGAGTTGAATTAACAGATAAGTTCAACTTAACAGGTTTCATTGCATAATTTGTTAGGAAGACGAAAACTTACGCTGGTTCTTCAATTCTCGATACTGCAATCCCCAAACCAAAGGTACCACATCCAGGAGGAAACAATCCGTTAGTTTCAGTCTGCAATCCATAGTTACCATTACATTACTCGGCTACAAAGAGTGAAAGAAAAAAGAAAAGCTTCAAAAATTGAAATATTTTGGATCCATGGTAAAAACATGAAGATAAATATGATTATGAATCAGATCGCGTAACTTCTACCTGCCATCCGCGACTACTGGTCTACTACCATTGGCAATTATACATTTGAAGAAATTCAAAAGTATAACAAATTACTTTGATAAAAAAAGTTATTTGTAAATGTAATTTGATTTGTAAAAGTAATTTGATAAAAGTACTTCAATTGATTAAAAAAACTTTATGTACCTTTGTTTTGAATAGCGTGTTCTACATTCGTGAGGTACCTGAGCTATGCATCAATTATATGAAGGAGATAAAAGGCAAAATGTTAATGGCAACATTAGTTCAGTTTTGAACCATGGTTGCTCAGGGGATAGAACACTCGCCTTCAAATGAAGTGAACAGGGTTCGAATTCCAGCTATGGTTGGTTGATACGAATTCTGCACCCGGCTCACGCTGACCATAGTGCTGACATTAAACATCCTCAGTGGTAGACAGATCATGGGTTAAAGTCCCCTTGACGTGATGCTAACCGTGGGAGGATTTCGTTGTTTTCCTCTCCATGTAACGTAAATGCTATCAAAAAGTCCTCCACAAAGGCAAATTTCTCCAAATACTTGATCCAGGAGTTCCCTTGTCTTCTGGATCATGTTCAAAATTACAAGGTTACGGAGTTGAACATTAGTAATCATAAACCCAAAATTGGGTTAGCTGTTCAACGACGGTTATAAAATGGTTCAGTGTTATTCGACCTGTAATGCAATTATAGGTACTGTTTTTAGAGCGTTGGTTCGAATGTGACAAGAACGTTTCATAAAGTTTTAATTATATATAGCCAATTTATTTAAAAGTAACAAACAAAAGTTTTTATTTAATTTAAAGCTGACAAAATATTTATCATTCGGTTTCACTTTAATTAGAGAATAACACAATTGTCAGTTTTAGAATTAAATATTGTTAATCAATAAGCTGTAAGAGTTAAGACGTTGCATTTCCATGCTTGCCAAATCTTCCGGTTTTTCCGGAAGACTTTTTTTAATATTTAATGTAGTTGCAAAATTTATAGTATTACATTTTATTCAGTATCACATTAAATGAGAACGGTTATAAAATGATTCTACCAACCATTAAATTTGAATAATTTAAATATATTATTAAATAGGCTCTCTGATAGTGTTCTTAATTGTTGGCTCAATTTTTTACGAACACACAATTTCAATTTTATCCCCTCATCCTACTACAAGGAAAACGCTTTTTCAAAAAGCGAAAAAGTTGACAGGTATGCATTTCATTAAAAAATAGGAGAAAAATATCATTATTTTCCCACCACATTTTTATTATTAACACGTTGAATGCCATGGGGGGTCATCGGTGACCGGCATTGAGTTTGTTCGTAGCGCCACGGGGGTCACCGGTGACCGATCAAGCCAAGATTATTACAAACACACAATTCGAGTAAATTTTTAATTTCTTTCATATCATTAGCTATCTATATTTCTTTTATCTCTTTTATTATAGCCAGGCAATCCCTGCCAATTCATCGTTTTAATTCCCGGCTATTAAATCGTTTATAAAGGTCCTTCCTTGCCAAGCTGTATAACCCCTCAAGCGCTATGCGAAGCGTGGAGGTAGCGGGTTCGAGTACCGCTATTATCCTGGATGTATCTTCGTACTGTCTTCTCTGTATTGTGCCATCTGTGCTTCTACTAGACAAAAGTTTATAAGACTTAGTTGGGCACACAAAGCCTGCAAACGTATATTGTGTCAATAAGTAAATAAATCGTTTATTAATAATTGAAAACTAACTTTTAAGAATCCGTGGATGATTTGCATTCTGTGCAGATAGCTAATTCCTTCAAGAAGATCCGAAATAAGTCTTAAAACAACAGTTGTAGGAATATATCCTCTAAATCTTTTCATTTCTTTTACGAACTGAGAGAGGTTAAACTCGCATAACTCAGTTACGGAAAAAACCTTTGAGTTCACAAGCACAGATCCCTAAGGAGAAGAATGTATTTAACAACATTTATAATAATCCAAAAATTTAAAAATTATTTATTAAAGTTTCAATTTTCTAGTTGAAAAACTGATGCATTACTCTTAAAAGAAACTCTTTTATTGCATTTATACAAATATTTTATTCGGGTGTGGAGATTTCAAATCTGAAATTAGTTTTGAAGGAAAGAAAGGGTTTATTACCTTTTTACTAATTGTTTCTCATAGATGGCAGCACTAATATTTTACCTAAACATTTTTTTCTTCTTCTTCGATCAAATGTTTTTTTAATTTTATTATATTCGATTCAAGCTATAAGCAATATTTTACATCTTCGCGATTTTTGTTAACTGTTTTATTATTGTACTTTTAAACCTAAACCGCGTTTTAATTCACGCCGGTAAGTTTGATTTCCTATTACATTTTTCTTTTATTTCATGATTTTTTTCAAAATAAGGTTTTTGCGATATCGACACATATAAAGAATAATTTTTATCTTAGGATAATTATTCTTTATTCAGAAATATCGCATTATTTATGGCAATTAGATGTGTCTTGACAACGACTATTTGCTTATACCATTCTTGTTTCTCTACCATTTAGTTTTTTATTTTTATTTTATTCATGTTTTTCATGTTAATTTGTGTATATATATATATATATGGAAAACATTGAATAACCAGAGATATTTTTCATAAGAGCTACGGTATCCCCTAAGGGCCGTGATCGCATGATTTTCCCTCCATGGCCCATATGAAACTGACAACGCTGATTTGAAAATTGAAAGTCACGATGATCCGATCGAATCCTGCGATACTATCCCCTGAGCCACCACGGCTCTATTTATTAGATTGAAATGGTTGCGAAATTAGGAATACTTCAACCTGTCTTGATGCTTAACTTGTTACCACTTGAATAATTTTGATGAATCTTTGGGAGTCCTGCCTAATGAAAATCGACATAAATTTTCCGGATGATTCAATACAATTGCAGATTATATGAATATGAGAATGTGAAAATGGAAGTTCCAAGATAATTCCAGGAGAAAATTCTCTTTCTTGGGCTCCTGATGGTATGAAATAAAGTTCAAAAATCACTTGGAAACGAAAAATGGTGAAGTATATATTTCTTTTAAAAAGAGCAAAATTTAAAGGATTAGAGCAAGCCTAGCCAAAGGCCGATGAAGTAAGCCTTATACACCAAACGACGGTAAGAGCCTAAGCACATAACATTACTTTTGCTAATACTAAGAATCCCCTCTGCAGAGGATCAAAATTTTGATGGAATGTCTTTTGGATCATCCTCAGGGATGTTTCCCAAACCGTCGCCAATAGCCTATTGTACAGCTATAGTGCGACCTAAGTAAAATACCTAATAACCTAATACTAAGAAAAATATTTTCTTAAACTACTAATAACATAAGGGTACGTGAATGTCTCATATGAAACACGTTCTTGTATTAAAAAACTACGACAATAAAATACATACGTACATAGAAGTTTACAATATTCTTGTGTTTCAAATTACGTTTATTCGACAAAGCTCTGATACTTTCTTTTCTCGAAATATTCGAACTGCTGTACTCTCGAACAACTATAGGATCTCCACACACATCAAGCAACCCTAAATATGTTCCAAAACCGCTGTAAAGAAAAAAAATGTTCTTTTGCTTTTTTAAAAAATCAAGTGCCAACTAGTATACCATCTTAATCTAAAAGGTATTTCCACAACAGCCTGTTATGGAGCAGCGGGATTCATGGGATTCATAAGGCTCCACTAGTGCCCATCAGAAACTTAGGTTTAACCCGTTACCGGAACAGCAAACTATTGTTAATTCCTTTCAATACGCATGGAATTATTAAGAATATTTCATAATATTCTAAAAAAAACCTTTATTTCACGCTTATTTCTTAACATTTTTCGTCATTTCAGAAATGAAGCTTGTAATGTTGACCATATTTTATGTAATAAATAGAAATGTATTTTTTTTTTTTTTATAAATAATTTTAAAGATGGGTTTACTTTTTCAGCGGAAATAGTTCACTCATTTCCTCAACAGATGGCTACACTGGTTGGCTCTGCTTATTTTCGAATTTTTGTGAGCTTTAATCGTGTATAACATGATTTGTGTCCAGTTGGCACCACTATTATAAGTTTTAAATGGAATCACAATATTGATATTTATCGTAAATTTCAATTGTCTTTTTAAATGAAATTTTTAGTTGAATTATCTGTATTTGAGTTAATTTATATTTAATTAGTGTTGTTTTATCACTTTTATAGAGTAATATTTAATTCATGACTGTTTTTATCGTTGGACTATTTTTTGTGACGTTCATTGGTGCTGCGCTACTCCTCGTGGGAGGAAACGGGTCAGTCCGAGATTCTTTCGCCTTGCTGACACGAGGATAAAAGATGGTGAAGAATGACTGAGAGGATGATGAACTAAAGCCGGAGCCGCTGAGTGAATGAGCTAGGGGCCGGAGCCATTGAGTGGATGAGCGGAAGTTTTGTGTTAAGTTAGGCCACAGCCGCTAAATCCGAATCTGTTTGCCTATCCAAGGCGTCCCAATGCTGAAAATCTATTGCCCCACTTGTGCTAACTGCCTTACTGGAAGGAAGCCTGAAGAAGTTTGAAGTGTTAGAGTGCTGGCGATCAGAAACTGGATTACTGATTTCTTCCACGAGATTTGGTAATTGAATACGATAATTTAAAAATTTCAATTTTTGAAAATATGACCACTCGTTTCAAAAAATGATCCCTCTTAAAAAGGCTGCAGCTAACAACTAGCTTGTAGTAAAATTTCCTAATTTTGCTATACGTCAATGGAAAGAGCGTGGCTAGTGATAGAAGATAAATGTGAAAGTAATGATACTTAATAACTTTATATTAATCTTTCGTCATGCCCTAAATAATCTCGGGCATAGCTTTGGTGTTCCAAAATGTCACGCCCAAGTATTATTCGGGGAACTTGTTTTAGAGCATCGTATTGTTTTATACCCGAATAATTTAAATTTTTAGAAAATAATGCTCCACTAAAAGCGATCTTTACCACTGCCACGCTGAGTGGCAGCCGCCTCAAGCAAATATGCAGTGGCTACCAAACCTTAACATTTTTATGCGTGTAATCCAAAATGTCAATTTTTAACTACTAAGTATATTTTATTTTGTACTAAAACGCTTGATTCTCGCAATAAAAATATGAAAACTTATGTACCCAAATCATCAAAATAACTTGACCGTTAAAAGGTTATAAAGATCTAAATACATACCCTTCACTTAGAGTATATTCCACTTTAGAACTAAAGACCACTTTTCCGTCTGGAATAACTGCGGTATGGAATGTTACTTTTTCAGCTTTTGTCAGTGAGAGTAGATGGTAGGATAAAGGAATGCAGGAATGAATGTCTTTCAAGATATGATACCATTTACTGCGTTTATCAAGATTCACCGATTCCGGAATATAGCCCCACTGAAAATAATTCGAATCATCAATAGTCTCGAAATTCGATTTGGCATTTTCCTCATCAGGAAACACCCCTCTCCGTTTTCCAATTATTCTGTCCCTTGCAACTCTTCTTCGTCTTCCGACAGCCATTTCCGGATTGGGCGAGACATGCTTAATACGTTTCCCCAAAAGTGCATTTTTTTGATTTTTGATCACTTCATTTAGAACCAATTTCTTCACATCTGCTTGCAATGTGATCATTTGGCGATCCATGTGTTCCTTATTCATCACCCTTCCTCTGTTCTTGGAGAGGTTTTTGTCCCAGCTGCATCCTTTTTGTTTGGAACTTTGTGGAAAAGACTTCTCGTTATCGAACAGACGCAGTAATGAGTTTTCAGAAACTTCGCGGCAAAAAGGGAAATTGATACTTTTTGAACAAGCGTCACAGATAGTGGTCTCCATCTTGCTGTGAAAGAAGCGCTGATACAGTGACAAGGATTTTCGCAAACTGAGCAACTTTAATTGAGAAACAGACAATGGCGATATGTTGTTTTCAGCAGACTTCAGACGCGTTTTCACTGCTTCGACTGTTTTAACTCTTAATTTATTGAGAAGAGGCAAACTTGTCGGTTTGGGGGATATAACCGCTTTAGTGGCATGCACTGATTTTTTAATTTCCGTGGATAGTTGGCAAGCATTATCGTCTGAACTTGTGATTATAAGTTCGTTTCTTTTACAAGCATTTTTGTTGAAAAAACACTCAATGCAGAGATTTGCTTTTGCTACACTGTTTTTCTCCTCATCAGCTACGGCATCTAGTTTCTTTGCGTAGTTCGTAAATTGTGATTCGTCAAGTGCAGTGCGTGTTACTTCTGAATCCGATTCCGTTGAAAACGTATCACTCGAATTGTTCTTTTCGTTATTCACGTCATTAAGATTGCCATCAGAGTTTACGATTTCTTCAAAGCTTGTGTTTACATCGTTTAGTTCGCAATTTTTTTCTAAAATTTTGTCTTCAAGATTTGAAGAGGGGCAGCAATCAAATGTATTCTCATCGTCATTTTTATTTGCTTTTTCAGTCGACGATAGGTTGTCACAGTCACCAGTTTTGCCTTTTTCATGGGTAATCTCACTGCTTGTGCACGTTGGTCCCGAACTACTAAAATCATCAACTTCTTCCACAACTCTGATTGAAGGTGAACGAGTTTTAACCACAGCTGATGAAACCCAATTACGAAAGTTTTCAGCAAACCTCAT
The DNA here is from genome assembly GCF_043381705.1 of Parasteatoda tepidariorum. Taxonomy (NCBI): domain Eukaryota; kingdom Metazoa; phylum Arthropoda; class Arachnida; order Araneae; family Theridiidae; genus Parasteatoda; species Parasteatoda tepidariorum. Next base: position 4,756,456 of record NC_092209.1, read on the forward strand.
CACATTGTTCCTTGAACTGACTGATTTCGGCTCATTGTCTCCTTTCGCTACCTCAGAATAAGTTCTGCTCCTAGCTGTGCCAGAAGAAACAGTTGAGGTTTGAGTGCAATCTTCATTTTGATGCTTTTGAGAACCTGCACTCATCATTCTTGCTCGCTCAAGTAGCTCCAGCACCGACATTTTCTTGCTCTTAGATTTTAATCTGGTTCCATTATGTGACACAGTTGCCAATTCCTCAGCATTTGGTGAGTTACGTACCTCGAAATTTGAATTTGACTTCGACTTCTCCACTTTCTCACATTCAGCTTCAACCTCACCAGATGGATATTTTTCTAAGACTTCATTATCATTTTTTCTTACTTTTTGAGGAGAATCAAGTACCTTAATCGGAGAATCTGCATTTTTCGATTCACTCAAAACACATTGCTGGTTGAAGTTTTCTGCGGATGATTCCTTTTTCGAAACTAAGGTACCCATGGAAACGTTGGTGTAGTATCTGTTTGCGAAGAAAAACATCGTCGAAACGGGAATATAGTGAGTGGCTTTAGCAATCAAATGATTCGAATTATTTTTTTCATCTCCAACCACTCTTAGTTTCGTATCACAGAGTGTGAGAGTGGCAACAGCATGGTTTTCTCTGCAGATCTTTTCAAGCGATTTACTTTTGTTTATTTCTTTTGGCAGAATCTTCGGAATTCTATGCTCATCATCTAAGAAACTTTCAAAGGAGGAATTTTGACTCGGACATTCGGTACCGGTTTTATTTTTGGCATCAGTAGAAGAATTGCTACGAAAATCCTAATGAGAGAAATGCGTATAATTGTTATACATAACTTTTGAAAACTGAAGGTTGATAAAAACAAGAAAATAAAGCTAAAAGTAGTCTTTTTTACAGCAACGCACGAATTTTTAAGTCGCAATAAACATGGAAAGACTGCCATTAGGAAAAGCGTGGCAATATTTTTAACTGAAGGGATATTTTCTTCTGTTTACAACTACTTAAATGCGGCTACGGACACTCCCCTATTATAACCTGTCCCGCAGTGACAGTATCACGATGATGTGATCGTAAAGACACGATTCCCAGTAGAACACCGAAGTCAACCATGACTGGCTGCTGTCAGTAAGGAGTGGGTCACGTCACCACTTTGATCTGCCTTTGTAGGGACCGAGGATGCGTGGTATCGGTCCTCGTTAAACTGTTTCATCGTAAAGTGCTCGACTTCACAACCGGGTCGTCTGGCTACCAAAGCAAGGGAGCCATCCCCTTTTCAGAGGATCAAAATTGTGATGACATGTGTTCAGATCATTCTCGGGGATATTTCCCAGACCATCACCAATATCCCCCATAGCCCCATTGTGCTGCTCTAGTGTGACCTAAATAAAGTACCTACCTATCCTATCCTATTATAACCTACCCAGAAGCTCTCGAAATAATAGAAGGAGCCCCTCTAGAGGCGTAAGACGACATTTCCCTGTATAGGTTCCTATGCAGTTTTTATCACGATGCTGTGTCCTAACTGCTCTAGAAGTTAGGTGCAACATACATGCGACCCCCTGTAATATATAACATTTTTAAACTTGCATATTCGACAAAAATAGACTAGCGAGAATCGAGGTGAAAATATTCAAAATCCAAAAATGTCTGGCCCACAAAGGGAAAAGAAACTAAGTGTAATCAAATGTTATAAAAAAAAGATAAATGTAAAAATAAGTAGTTTTATACGAGCTAACGATAGCCTTATATTATATCAAATGTCACAGTTTAAATTGGAATTGGTTTTTATATTTTTCTGTTAAGATTGATATTTTTTAAGGATTTAATATAAAAATTGAGAGTTTTACCCCTAGCACAACAACTAATCGTCTTCTCCTCCTCTGTCGCTTTATTTATACACTTTTTTTATTTTACTTTTGCCATAAATTTGAGCGCAAGCATGTAAAATTAATAATATTCTAATAAATTTTCCAATAAAAAAAAACGAATAAAGAATATTCTAATAAATAGTCTTTATTCAATTAAAAAAATTATACAAAATTCCCGAAGAAAGCACTCAAAATTGCAATTTTTGTCAAATAATTTAAAATTTCAAAATAAACAAACGAATAAAAAAAATCTCGCATAAAACTCACTAATAGAAATGTCTTTTGCAGCGCCACAAGTTTCAACTCTGTAGTTGTATTTCTATGGGTACCTGAAGGTATACTTTTGGTTTAAGGGAATTTTTTTAATAACACCCGGCTCAAATTGACTTTTTTTCTATTTATGCTTAATTCTGTATTCTTGTTATTTTGAACCTAACCAAAAAGACAAGCAAATTCCTAGATTCTTAGTGCGACGTAAGTGAACAACAACAGCGTTACATGGAGAGGGAAACTACGAAAACCTCCCACAGTTAGCCTGACAGCAAGATGACTCTAACCCATGATGCGTATACCACTGAGGATATTTTACGTCAACACTGTGGTCGGTGCAAGCCTGATACGGAATTCGTATGAGACCAGCCATCACTGAGATTCGAACCCTGTTCACCTGGTTGGAAGGCGAACGCTATATTACCATCCATAAACCATCACGGATCTATTTCAGGATTTGTAATGAATGGAATTACCTGAGTATTAAATCTTTCATGATTCCTAAAAAATAGTGTCTTGCTTTGATAACTCATATTCTTTTTCAGCGCATCTGCGTATCCTGTTTGGTGGTGTAGAATATCGCCAGATGAAGATGCATTTCTCAATGTTCCATATCGAAGTATCTTTTCAGTTCTCGGGGAAAGTTTAGAATAGAAGGTTATGTTTTTTGGCGACGTTTTCACCCCGCTTAATTTCATTTTAACCGGAAGCATAGACTTTTGATCATCCGAAGAATGTCTTCTTACACTCTTAGAAGGAGAACTGTCGCCAGATTTGGCTTCTTTGTCGACTTTTGGTTTAGGAAAGGCAGTCACTCTCTTTAAACACTGCGATCCAGCACCTACTTCAATCATTATATTTTCGAACTTGTGAAACACGATGGCTGCTCTTTCGCTTTCATCCTTCACCCAATACTTCAAGGTGCAGCGAAGTGTTCTGAAATCTTCCACAAATCGATGCACCTCGACATAGTTCTCAGTAAGCCAGTGCTTTCCGGATGTGCAGTTTGCACAAGCGTGTATAGGCAGGAACGCAGCACCCCTGACGTCAGGCATCTCTTTGGCGAGTTTCGACAGCATTATTCTGAGTGAAAAGTGTGGTCCCTTTGCCGAAACATACTGCTCAGCAATTTGTTCCACGAGGTCTCTGGGCAGAGCAGCATCTTCGTACATGATGCAGGCAGATAGATGGAATGAGAGTCGTAAGAGGTCCGTGTCCCATTGGTGAGATTGGGCACACTTCATCAATCCAAAGAAGAACTGGTGTTTATGCAAAAGCTCTAGTCCATCTTGGAAGATTCTTTTAATTTGGTACATCACTCGAAAGAGTATTTCTTTATAAAATTTCACCATCTCTTGGTAGGTCTTCGGTCTGGGAGTCTCTAACAGCTCAATCCGCCGCTGAAAAATTTCAAGAGATGAACCCATTTGCGTATAACTACCATTTAAGAGAATAGAAAAAGAAAAAAGTTTTGACAAAGGTAATTTACTTCTAGCATTCATTTTGTAGAAACAAGCCAGCTCTGTCCAGCATAAAAGATTAATAATTATATCTGGATCTGAAGTCAGAACAGAGAGACTTTTTAACCCCTTCAGGACCGTGATTACGTGACTCTTCCGCTACGGCCAACAATATCTTATACAAAACGAGCCTTTGTGACTCTAGAGGTCCAAAATCACGCGGACGTGATTCCGATAGGGTTCTCTCTTATTACAGCTCGCATTATTACGTATTCGTACTCTTTCTGACGTATACTCTCGCTTGAACAAGATCTTATTTCTTATTTTCCCGGTGCTGAAAGGGTTAAATGGTAAATGCTGAATTGCGGAAGGAAAAACCTACTTAATTTAATACCTGTTTTCTCGTAAATACACCTTTTTACATCAATGCAATAATGGTGATTATGTATATTAATTTGTACCAGGTGGACAGCTTTTTTGTTTTGGACTTTATCTTAAAAAATAGCCCTCTAGGCCAGTTACGTCCGTATTCACCAACACAGATTACCTCCGGGTAATCTATGAGTAAGAGTAAAATCACGAGTTTAGTGCGAAACGTTATTCTCCAGCCGAAATTTCGCCAAACTCGCAGATTTCATCAACAGTTCTGACTCTCCGGGTAACCCTCCGTTTTTGCCGTGTTATTGGAGGGTAACCTATTGACGAGGAGCTTGTAAACAAAAAAGATGGAGGATTCTATCACTGCGTTTGAGCTTGAAGATCTTGAAACTGTTGAAAGAAGGGAAAGATATGTCCCAACTATCAGAAATAATGACCTAAGAAGAGTTAGATGAAATAGACTTTTTTGAAAGATATCGTTTCTTAAAACCTCTCCACTTAAATTAGCGATACTCACGCTAATTTGTTTATGCACGTGTTTATATTATATACAAAGTCAGATGGTTTTACCTTGCCCAATCAAAGGCCTCGTTATATTTCCTGCAAGAGTTAAACTCGAGTTGTGAAATCCTCTGTTGAAAACGGTTGGAGAATAAAAAGCGAGGGTTAATCCGAGAGTAACTCTGAACCGTGGATATTCCGATCCCCGAGTTACTCTTGAATTTAACTCGGCGTGGTGAATACGGGTGTTAAAAGCGATGTTATACTTTCTTTCAATACTTTTGACCACTCTCTTCCCATTCAATCACACTTCCCCGCATCTCCTTCTCCCTCTTGTTACATGTCACACTATATGACATAAACATATTCTTACTGATCAGAAACAAAGCTATCCCGCAGTGGGCTGATCGTAAAGACACGGTTCCCAGTAGAACTCGGAAGTCAAGCATCACTTGCTGCGGTCAGCGAGCGGATGGGTGGCCACTTTGATGTAGAGACCGAGACTGCGTGGTATCGGTCTTCGTTAAACTATTCCACTGCTTACTTCATTTAGATTGTTTGTAAACATCCAGTTAACATTTTGAAAACCAAAAAAAACACCCGCAAATTAATATTTTTAATTTCCGGTGTTGCGACTGCGTAATAAAAAAAAAAACTCTCAGTTTTTATAGAATAACCATTGCATTTGATTAATGAAATTATTGCATTTATTTAAAAAAAAAAAAAGCTTTTTGACATAAATACCTTTACGTATAAATCTCTATCTTCAAAACTTAATTTCGATAACAACAATCTGATGACGTCGACATCCAGGCGTTCTTGTTTGAAGGCTAAACACAAAACAGTAGCTCCTACCTAGGAAGGAAATAAACCGACTTTAAGTTATTAGATGAAATAATAATGCGTAGACAATTTCCCTATGCTTTTTTTTTCTTTTAATGCATGTATTATTTTAAATATTTTGCTCTGTTGCAGCATTAAGTCAGTAAGCAAAAAATGTTCACAAAGCTTCGATTTGAAAAAAAATTTTTTTTTTAAAATGATGTTTTCGATTTTTGATGTAACTGATTAACATTCGATTATGTACATATTTATTTTGATATTTAATATATATTCATTTTCTTACCGATTCTTGATTTAACAAGTGTTTCGCATTCACATCAGCATATTCCCAAAGGACGCGAAAAATATGATTATCATTCTTCGAAATAGCCACCATCAAAGGATTCATGCCATGCTAAAAATATAAAAAACATGAATGAACCAACTGATATGATTCATTGTGATCAGAAATGAAAACTTGGTAACGAATTCGTGTTTATTCATATTAACAGTTTCTCTCAATAAAATAATAGATCAGGTGAAAGCAAAATGCATATTATCCCATTAGCATTACGGAAAATATGTTTTCTCATGACCATAACATATTGTTTAATGAAATAAACTTATCATAACATTTAAAACGGTTGCTGAAATAAAAAAAAAATAAATTAGATTTTAATCTTTTTTAGATAACCACTTTTCAATGATGTTGGTCCCCCTTTTGCATCGATGACTGCCTGCACACGCCTGGGAAGACTTTCCAACAGTTTTTGATGCAGGTGATCATAATAATTGATTTCCAGACTTCCATAATAGCTGAAGTGAGTGCTTTGCTGTGAGGTTGGTCGATTTGACTGGCTACGTAATCTGCTCTCTAATGCGTCCCAAAGGTATTTTATGGGATTTATATCGGAGCTTTGAGAAGACCAATCCAATTTTCGTCAAACCACATCCATGCAAACCTCGATGTGCGAATGGAGCAGTTATCCTGCTGGAGGAGAAATGGGCCTTTCTTGAAATATTGCCACAGAGTTGAGTGTGCAGCATTGTCTACATACACTATCTAGCCATTAATGACCGGACACTGTGAAATTCGGTGGTGGAGGAATTATGGTGTGGTCCTGTTTCTCATGGTTTGGCCTTGGACCCTCGGTGTTAGTGCGTGGAACCCTGAACGCAGAAGGGTGTAGAGACATCCTGGACAATTCGGCACTTCCCACCCTGTGGCAACAGTTCGGTAAAGGGGCCGTTTGTGTTTCAACACGATAACGCTGCCATTCATAAAGCACATGCCATCATGGACTGGTTTGATGAAATGGGGGTGCAAGAGCTTGACTGGCCATCCCAAAGTCCCGACATCAATCCAATTGAGCATCTCTGGGATGAGTTGGAGCGCTGGTTGAGGGCCAGACCACAACGCCCCAAAACCACCACTCAACTCTTCGCCATGTTACAGGAGAAATTGCGGGCAATACCTGCCGCCGTGTACCAACACCTAGTGGATAGCCTTCCTAGAAGGGCTAAAGCTGTAATTCGGGCGCGTGGCAGCGCTACGCCCAACTGACTTGATACTAGCACCTCATGTATCCGAAATGAGGGGTGTCCGGTCATTAATGGCCAGATAGTGTACATCTCAGAGTTCATGTTTCCAATCACTGGACCACAAAAAACACCCCCACACCATTATGTGTCCGGATAATTTCGGACAGATAGTGTATAGTATAACCACCTGCACTGGGACATGGGAAGCATTCTTCAAGGGTAGAAGAAATCTTTCAAAATGTTCAGTAGGAATAGGCGAAAGTCCACTCTAGAAGGCCTCGTTAATTCCATGCAATGATTGTGCACCGCAATCATCGAAGCAAAAAGACATACAAAGAATTGATAATCTGCTGTAACTGTTGTTGTTGCTTATCCTCTCCGTTGATCTGAATGAAATCGAAGACCAAAAGAGTAGATGTCTTCCCAGAGAAGACCAAGATAGTCCAGGATATGATCGACGGAAGCCCGGTGTAGATGGCATTTACAGCAAAGGGAGAAGGTTTTTTGTTCCTTCGGAAAATATAGTTCGTTCACCAGGAGTTGAGACTTGGCTCCACCTCCTCGGACGCAGAGTTCATTTCAGCGCGGGGTAGTAAGAGGAAAAACATCTCCGTTGTTGAAATTGAGACAACCCTTAATTTGCGCCAAACACAGAAAGTGAATTCTTTTTCACTTACTTTGCTTTATCATCTGCTAATATACCTTTTGTTACACTAGCTAATTAAATATAGTTTAAATTTAAAAACTGTTGTTCTCCCAGCGAAATGTCTCATAAAGGACAAACTATTCACTCAAAAGAAAGAAATATCATAAAAAATAGTGTAAAATATCATCAAATTTATGAAATATTCATTGTTAAAAAAATACACATAAAGTTTGCGAAATAAATATTTTTGCCAAACGATCGCCAAATAGCAACATTGTTCAGGATTGCTCACAACCTTCTCCCAAAAATAGCGAAATAGTATCGTCGCATACCACGTGATGAAGGCGGAGCCAAGTGCCAACTCCTGGTGAACGAGCTATAGTAAACCTTTTAGATGGCCGGTTAGCTAGGCGGGTGAGGGTGGTGCAGACTCTCCTTTCAAAGGGAAGAGTCAAAGAAACTCCTGGCTTATTTCCCTTGTACCAATGGGGGTTGGGGGGAATTAGCCAGTCCCTGAGAAGCTGGGGTTTCTTCAGGGAGTAAATTTCAAGATAGGTAAGATCAGAAGAGGTAGGGTGCTGTTGGCTGCAACCCTCTTTAGCCAGGCTGTCCGCTAAATCGTTGCCATAGAGACCGACGTGAGAAGGAATCCACTGTAGGTGAATGTTATGTTGAAGGAACAAGAGTTTTTATTTGTTTAGGATGGAAATACTGGTTTTGTCGCCAATTTGGGTCCAGTTGTTCAGATGTTGCAGGGAGCTACGGCTATCAAAGAGTATCCTAAGGTCTTTAAAAGAGAGAACATTTTGCCTAACAAATTCCAGACCCCTGTTGATAGCAAGAAGTATCTGCTGTATCTTCTTACCTTAAGGTGATTAATTTCAATAACAGTTTAGAAAAACAGAATTACCTCAAAACTTTTGGTATAAATTTCTCAAATCAACGTTTGGTGTTCGTTAAATTAAAAATTTTAAAGTCTAATGACAATTGCTCCTCCATGTAGGATGACTAAAGCTACAAATTACTAATTTATATCCTTAAGAAGTTTTGCTTATAGTAAAAGTTACTACAGAAAAACTTATCGTCTTAAAACTTTTATTCCCTACTGTTCTTGTGATCATGGTCCTGAAGGGGTTAAAACGGAAAAATCGCACTTACTTTGTTGGCGAGTTTTATATCAGCGCCATTCTGAAGTAGTTTGCGAACGATTTCTGCATCTCCTCTTTCAACAGCTATCATCAATGGACTGTTGCCATCCTATTAAAAATTAATCAAACTTTTTAAATTAAACTTCAAGCTTTAATTTAACTCCGAGTAATAATAAACCAGTAATTTAGAAATAAAGGATGGGATATTTTGACGTTTTCTATTATTCTTCAAAATCTTATGAACTTCAAAAATTTTCCAGAATAAAGCGAAATACGCAAAAAAAAAAATTTTTTTTAAACTGAACTGTTATGAACATATTTTTCGAATTGAGGTTGCCTCCCCCCCCCCCATATTTTGGCGGTCAAGAATCCAAGTCCGTCAAGAGCAAGGTATGCTTATTCGAGGAAAGTACGATTTTCGCATCTGATTTCTTAACTTAAAATATTATCAACTCAAATTAATTAGCATATTTAAGATTAGGTCCTCGAATCACAAAGAATGCATATTAATACCAGAAAATCACATCATAATAAATTAAAATTTATTAAGATATTCCGTTTTTGTTAATTTCACTCACTGCACTGAGCGCAAAGTAAAAAAAAAGATAGCGTTTTAAATAATTTTTGTTCTAATGATCGGATTTTCACAGAGTTTTCCTCAATCTCAATGCTTCAAAAGGATGACCTAGAGTATGTTGATTAATTCGTGCTAACTATTAATTAATTTACGAGACCTGACACAAAAATATAACTTCCTTAATTAAGCATAACATTTTTTTCCAACGGATTTAGGTTTTTGACAATCGAAATACAAATAGAGTAGGCGAAATCTTGAAAATATGGACCCAGGAAAACTGTCGAAAGTTAGGGCCCTTCACTTTCTGCATTAATTTATTCATATCTCGAGAACTTTTGAAGCTAATCGAAAAGTTTTTGCACACAATTATAAAAATAGTTTATCCAAAGATAATTTCAAACAAAGAATAATTTTTAACACTTATTTAGTATTTTTTTTATCTTTTTAGTTAAAAAGGATCGAAAAAATATTGAATTTTAAGTTAAACGAATTTTTACACAATTTTAAAGAATGTAATATTGAATAATGAAAGCGATGATTTGAACGAAATCGGTCGAATAGTTCTCAAGAAGTAAAAATTTAAAAAATAACGATTTTTTAAAAAAATTAGATAATTCAGAAACTATTCAGTCTGATATTTTGTAATTTAAAAATACATTCTTTAAAATGATGGAAAAATTCGTGTAACTTACTTAAAGTTTTTCAGCTCTAATTAAATAAATAAATATTAAATTAAGAGTAATAAGACATTATCAAGAACTACATTTTACAAGCAATTAACTTTGTATAAATTTAACTCATAATTGAGTAAAAAAAATTCTGGATTCGCTTAATTTTGTCAAACGTGAAATTGACTTTAAATGACCCAAACTTTCAAGACTGTTCTCCTGATTATACTATCAGGACAACTATCCATACTTTCCAATTGCTGTGCATTTGCATGAGTAACAAAATTTAGCCATATTCTTTTAAGTGTTGTTACGTGTTGAATTTATATTTGTTTTTATTATTACGTAAAATTTACAGAACCCTTATCGAAATTTAAATGGAAATTTGCTTTATCAACTCACGTAAAATACATGGAAGCATTTTTAATAAATCTTAATAGTAAATTTATTTCATTAATACTACGTAAAATATACAAAAATATTCTTACCGAAATAAAATGATAAATACATTTTGTTAATATTATATACAATATACGCTTTTGCAAACATTTGACTATTTTTGCTTGCTTTTTAAAAAGTTTAGTTATAAAAAGGGGTTAATTATTTAAGCCTACGAATTGACTTAATGACTACGTATTGACTTAACAGATTTTCTAAAAATTTACGTTTAATTTACGTATCATGCTACATGGGAAATCTTATCATTCTTATTCACCCTATCCTGTGCCGAAAATTCGTCTTTACTAAAAAAACACATGTAGTCATATAATTTGTGTCACATGTAGTTTGAAATATGAGCAACACTTGAACATACAAAAATATATAAATTACGTATTAGTTAAACAATGAGGCCTTTTTTTACGGTTAAATTAGCTCATTTCTTGTTGCGAAAAGCTTTTCTAATTTAATCGTTTGCTTTTCTATCGTAATTCAGCATCAGTGCAAGGTAGTTACGACCTGGAAAAAAAATGAAAGCTGGTGACTAACTTCTTTCAAGGCTACTGAAAAGTTATTTCTTTTGCTTGAAATGTCACAAAATCATTTCCGGTGTGTTGACTGTCACATAGATTTCCATTGATCTCGTGTTATATGCGTCTTTTATTCGATCTTTTAAACGCCAATACTTCTCCTAATGTCGATCTTAACTGTTGTAACGCAACTTTGGAATACCAAATAGTACTAAACCAGGGAAGACAATCCGGTAAAGAAAAAACTTTTTGTGTTTTCCTCTTAAATTTATGAAGTTGTTTTCAAATGTTTATTTTGTTTATAGATTTACATATTTCATTTATATATTTTAATAGAAAAATATTTTTTTACATATTTATATTTTTTTGTACATATATTTTGTTATCTCCCCAAATTCTGCAATAAAATTTTTTTAATTTTTAATGTAGAATTTGGGAAGATTTCCGTATATTGTGATCTGCGGCAGAATAATCGCCAAGTGCAACTTCCGAGCAGCGGCCCGTGGAAAAAAAAAAAAAAAAACACAGAAAGGGACCAACTCGAACAGTACAACTCGTAACCACCAGGCAAACATCTATAGTCACGGTGGCTGATCAAGCTATATGTTATTGAGGTACCTGGGTTCCAGACCCTTAATCCTCTTTCATAATAAATGTAGGTAAACAAGGTACAAAAATAGTTTCGCATGTCAGTGGTGCAAAAATAATTATTTAATGAATTAGTGAATACTTAAAAATTTATGTTGAATAACATAAAAAATAAATTTGGTAAACTGAATTAAGAAGAAAATTAAGTTGCAGGGGCAAGATAAGAAAGTTTAAGGATAGATGAAAATAAACAAAATTAAAATTGAATTATAGATAGAATAAATCTATTCAATTCCTTCTTAAATTTGCAAGTTTATATTTAAGATCTATTTGGCACCTTGGCGATTGCAGTTAGAGCGACAGATCACGATACGGAAATATCCCCCAGAATTTTGTATTTAGATAACGCTAGGGTACAATTTTTTTTTCTTTCTGTTTTCTGCTACATTAGACCTTATAAATAAATCTTAGATATATTCGCATAGCTGATTTCAAATCGGCAGTCGATTTCTCTGTTTTGGTACAGATTTTATGCAATTCAATAATATATTCTTTCGCTTTAATACTTACGTAGTTTATTGGTACTGTACTTACATAATATAATTCATGCATTACAAAAATGATTACACATTCATTAGAATGGATTTATCCAATCAAATAGGTTTCATTCATTAGATTTATTTAATAGAATAGGTTTCATTCATTAGCTTATTCCAATCGAATATGCTTCATATATTAGATTTATTTAACAGAATATATTTCTTTTAAAATTTATAAAGCAATCAATTTTTTCTTCCTTTTTCTTTTTAAAATACAATTTTTCGAAAGTATGATTCTCAAGGGCCCCTTAAGTACTTGGGGCCCCCGGGCAATTCCCGGTTTTGCCCACGCGTAAAGACGGAACTGGGTGCGATATGTTAAGGTAATATGTTTTTTTGCTATTTTCGAAGGAACAGACAAAAGTATATGTTAGCCTCTCCGTTCTTTATAAACATTCAAATAAACTAAACTAAAAGCATAATTTTGAAAAATTAGTTGTAGTTTTCCGAAAAAAAACTAATTTCAGAAAAAACGAGACTACTACTATTCTTATTGTCAAATGTTATTAATGTATAGACTATTTCACAATTGAAAATTCCTTTTATCAAACGTTGATAATGAAAACTTTTGATTTTCCTCTAACACTAAACCGACTGTTATAAAGTTACGTTTCACTTCGATGGGAAATAGGTAACTATTAGGTAACACTGGGAAATTTTTTTCCCCATGTTGCATGAGATTTTTTAACGGATTATAAATATTTTCGTACCGTGATTTCAAATATGATATCGGTTTCCATGCTAAAAACTATGCTAAGAGCTACATAGTTTTATAAATATGCTAAAAGCTACATAGTTTTTATGCAATTCAATATAATCGTAATCAGGATCTTTTATTTTAATTCACTCAAATGAATACCCCACTTCTCTGCTACAGGGGAAGTGGTAGGTAGAAGGTGATAATACATTTCAGTTTATAATGTGATACATTAAAGTCTTTTTTTGTGTTTGTTTTATGAGATATTTTTAAAGTATCATGCAAGGATATATATGTGAATATAAATTAATACGTTTCTTATAAACATTTACAGTGCACCAAAAAAACGGACCACCCGAAATAACTTTTGATATAATGACCGGATCTTCACGTTCTAGGACCCAAACTTAATAGGTCGAAAGGGTAAATTTGAATATGATAATTAATTAGAGCTGATGATATTTTAAGTTGCGAAATTACACACAAAAACGTACTTTCTCTGAATAAACATTTTTAGACGTATTCCAATTTCTAACCCCCCAAGTATAAGGTGTTAAAAAAGTCCCATATTTATAATTTGTTTTCTCAGGAACTATTCGAACGATTTCCCTCAAATTTGGTATTTAGCTATGTAAAATTACAAATATTAAAATGGTGTAAAAAATTATGTACCTCACCATTAAAATTTTTTCGATTATCATTAAATAAAATGATAAAGCACTAAAAATATTTACGAATTTTTTTTTTTGCATGGAATTATCTTTGGATAAACGAATTTTATAATTCTGTTCTGTAAAAATTTTCAATTCGCTTAAAAAGTTCTCGCAAAAAGTAAAAAGTAAAATTAACATTAAGGAGCCTAAACTTTGGATCACTCTCTTGACCAAACTATGGGGATCCTATTTCCCAGATTGCTCCTGCCCCCTAAATTTTGGGAGTCAAAAATACAAATCCGACCAAAAAAAGTATGTTTATTCAGAAAAAAAACATTTTCGTGTTTGATTTCGCAACTAAAAATATCATCTGCACTTATTAATTAGCATATTCGAGGTTACCCCCTCGAACCATTGAGACGAGTCCAAGAAATTGAAGATCCGATCATTCGATCAAAAGTTATTCGGGGTGGTCCGTTTATTTTTTTGCACACTGTACATTCAGACAAAAAATAAACTAAATCAAAAATGCCATTTTCAAAAATATCTAGCTTTCTGAACAAAACTAATTACAGATTTGAAATCACCCGAATGATTTAAATTCAAGTAATGGCATGAAGGATATAAAAAAAAATTTGCTCTTCAGTGTAATTTTAGTAAATGTACAGTGCACAAAAATAAATAAATACGAACCATAAAAACGGACCACCTCGAATAACTTTTGACCTGATAATTGAATCTTCACGTTCTAGGACTCCATCTACTTTCATTACTTTTTCCATATTTCCCCATATCTCGGGAACTTTTTCAGCGAATTGAAAAATTCTTGCAAACAATTATAAAATTCATTTATCCAACGATGACTCAATACAAAAAATAATTTTCAGTGAATATTTAGAGGAAAAGGTGTAAATATGGGCACCCTCTTTTGTTTTTTGGATAAAGTTACTTTCAATTTGAAAATTTCTAGATTTTTATCTTTCATTAACAACTATAACAAGTTTCCTAAATGCTAGAAGGCAAAACAATGATTAACATCAATTATTTAATTTCAAAAACGACGATTTTCAAAAATCTTTTAAAAAAGCACCAGTGAAAATGGGGTGTAAATATGGGCCCTCTTAAAAAAAGCCACCAAAAATTGTTTAAAAACAGGATAAAACAATACAAAATGGTAGAGAATTTATTTATTATAGGAAAAAAAATTATTTACAGAAATCGCAAACATAACTGGCTCTTTCACCCCCGGCACAGTGCCCACGTTTGGCACATAACGCATCTTACCCACACCTCTCCTCGAGTGTCTTCAGAGAACTTTCCATCACAAAAACTGCAAGTTGCATCGCTTGAGTCTGGTTTATCCCCACCGTTGACATTTATTAGATTCGTATCATCATCGCTGTAGATAAGAGGAGGGTCATCGAGTCCCATGATAAATCGTATCGTTGCGTGGGCCGAATTTTCTTTTTTTGAAGGCCTTTCGTCTTCCCACACTGCCCTCTGGCTGGTCTCTTACCCCGGGAAAAATTAAGGACGCCTTCTTGAGTGCACTTGTCAAGCGTCTTGGTCAACTGATCCTTGTATGGTAATCCGGTGAGGAGGCTGGACCTTGCTGCTTTGCGTCCACGAGTAGTGATTATCTTCTTAATGTTGGGAACAGGAGATATGTCGAACGGAGAAGTTGCACTTGAAGTTCCCGGGGAACATTGAGGTATTTCAGCTGCCTTATCAATTGGCATAACTAGAGCCTGATGTGCTAAACTCCACTAAAAAAGTTGGTGTAATTATGGGCACCCTTTAAATGGGGGGCCCATATTTACACCAACCCCACCTAAGAAGGATGGCCACTATCACAAGTAACCTAAAAGCGTGCGTGACTAAAGGTGGGTTTCAAAAAATAGCTTAAGATCTCCGCTTTCCGGATATCATTGTGAAATTATTTTTAACTAAATATAAGTGCAAGAAAAGAAAACGATTTCATATACCTCTCAAAAGTTTGCAGACCAGAATAAACATCAATTTGCACAATAACTCACGCTGCATCCACACTACTTGAAAAAATGGTTTCAACTGCTCTGTACTATCTTATATTAGCAACTGGCGCCATATACAGTCCTTGCCACCAGTCTTCAGTACCTCCCATAGCTACTAGGAAGGGGTGCCCATATTTACACCTGTGCCCATTTTTACACCTTCTCCTCTATTATTTTATTTAGGAATGGTCAAAAAAAAGATTTGAATTGTTAGGTATACAGTTTTTTGCATCATTTTAAGGAAAGTAATTTTATATGGATCGAAAAATGCAAAATTTTTTCATTAGCCATTAGGTCCTAGAATGTGAAAATCCGATCATTAGATCAAAAGTTATTCAAAATTGTCCTTTTTTTGCACATTGTACATTACACTGCATAAAATTATTCTGAATGGTAAAGTATTCGAACAATTAAATGTACCTCAGTTTGCACATTGACGTCATCTCCTCTTTCAAGTAATTCATCGACTACCTTATCGCTTCCCGCATAAACAGCTTTTGATAGTAACGAAGAGCTCTCCTGAAATTTAATAAAAAATACTATTTTTATTCATATAAATACTACTTTTAATTCCTCGCAATTATTTAGAAAGAGATTTGATTCATAAGAAGCTCTTCCATATTAACGTCGAACCATGTCGGCTCAGGGGATAACGCATTATCCGCCAAATGAGGTGACCCAGGTTCGAATGCGAGTGGTGGCTAGTCAATACTAATTCTGCTCCAGACTCGCACCAACCACAGCGCTGACGTAAATTATTATTAGTATTAGACAGATCATTCTGTTCTGATCTGATAACACAGATCCAGTAAAAAAAGAAAGCAACTCTCTTTCATTTACCACATGGGAAGCAGAAAACTATTAATTAGGTGGTCTTCTTCGGTAAATAAGGGAAACTGAAGGAGGACTAGATGGCAAAGAATGATCTTCTCTTGCAACTGGCTTTAATGCAGAAGTAGATGGATCACGAGTTGGAATCTCATTGTCGTCGAGCTAACCGTGAGAGTTCGTGTTTTTTTTCTCCGTTTAACGGAAGTGCGGGCTAGTTCCATTAAAATGTCCTCCACGAAGACTAGATTGTCACGACGCCTCATCCAGGGGGAGTCCTTTGTCTCCTGAGCTAAGTTCAAAATTACGAGGCAACAGGGTTGAATATTGATAGTCGTAATCCCAAAAATGGGGCTATGTATATATATAGCCCCATTTTTGGGCATTATATATATATATACCCTTAAGTACTTGGGGCCCCC
>NC_092209.1:4775285-4852856 GCF_043381705.1 Parasteatoda tepidariorum
AACTCTTATAAGAATATCAGAAACGAAACTAATTCAAATCGTAGATTTAACTCAAATCGAGACCCTTATTCCTTCTCTAATAAAAAGAGATACCATTTTGTTTTCGGTTGTACAAGAAAGAAGATCAAGCATTTTTCTTTTTTAAATTTAATAAGCCACATTAAAGAAGGAACGTTGCAATGCTACACGCTACATTAACGACGTCTCCAGAGTAACTGAATGACGGTTCATATAGAAATCGCAGGTATGCGTCTCATACAACAACGCCCCCTATAGTTCGTTGCGATCGCGAATTGAGAGCTCAGCTCTTTCGTCCAAATTTTACCAGATTTCAATAAAATGCTTTATAATCTTATGTTTATTTCATTGGTACCAACAAGTACGGTCGTTGAAGAAGCATTTTTTTTTTTATTGGAAGCAACATTTATGTTTTAACACGTATGTGTCTTAAAAATATTTTTCAACTACCATGACAAAAGATAATAATAGTTTAAGCACACGTATATATATATATACATGTGGCAGTTAGCCTTATAAAAAACATCAGTGTAGGATATACCGGGCAAATGTATACCGGGTAGAAATGTATACCGGGTAGTGGCATTTAACTAGACCTAGTATGACTACACCTTTGGTAAATGTCCGAAATATATACTAGGTCTAGTGCCACTGCCCGGTATTCATTTGCCCGGTATACCCTACACTGATGTTTTTTTAAGGTCAAGTGCCATTGCCCGGTATATATTTGCCCGATACTCCAAACACTGATGTTTCTTCTAATCTATCGTCAGTAAGTATTAAAATATCGAATAAACGTAATTATATCCACGAATAAATTAATATAAAATCGGATAACGTTTTGAATTCGTCATTTTTGAGTGACATTTTGACGAATCGGAGATGTATTTTTTACTTTGCTGGTAACATATATATATATATATATATATATATATTTAAGGGGGAAAACGGTTTATGTCTATGAAAGCTGATTCAGAGAAAAACGAATTTTAAGGTTTGAGAATATTGAAGAGCATGCACATGATAGAAATTGTAAAAATAAAAACAAACACAAATGTCATGAGCACTTATTTACGTCCCCATAAAATTTCAAAACAAATTTACCATGTTTGATGTTAAGAAAGAATAAAATTTAAAAATCGGAGTTGAAAAGAACTATTTTTCCTCGGGAAATTCTTCCGCAGTCAATACTGTTTCACTAGTCTTCATCATTTTCTCTGTATTAGACTTTTCTTTGTTCTCATTGTTTATACATGGTCAAGAACCATAAAGCTCTCGGGGAAAGAATTCTTATTATTCTTTTCTTTTTTTTTGTTTGAACAATTCATATTATTGACCATTTGAAAACATGATATCACCCCCCGCCAAAGAAGAAAAAAAACTTTTTGCTCACAATTATGAAACGTATTAATCGGAAGATAACTACATAATTGCAGAAAATAATTAATATTTTCTAAGTTTATAGCTTTTAATTAAATAACGGTTGTAAATATTTTGAATTGACAAGTTTCAAATTTTTATATTATTTTTATCTATGAAATTCTAAATGACAAATTTGAAATTCGAGCAGATTCAGAACAGTGAAAATTTAAATTTTTTATTTTTTCGAAATTCGTTACTCAGAGCCTATTTAGTTGATTTCCTTAAAATTTTTATTTTGCCATTTGAAATTTTTAAACTATTTTTCAACAAAATAATAATAATAGTAGAAAATTTAATTTTCTGATTAAATTTTTTTGGGGTAAATTTAATTATTAAGAACAGAAATTGTTTGATTCACTTAAATATTTCCAGAAACAAGTTGAAGTAAACAAAACTAAAAATTATCATTAAGAGGTCCAAAATTTTCGCATCTCTCTTTATTTGACTATTAAGACCGTACTTTAAAGATTAAAGCTACAACACTGAGAAACAAAGTTTTTCCTGCATTTCTAAAGGTACTTGATTTTTTTTTCTAATTCGGCTGTGGATATTTCAAATCAGAAGGTAATTTTTTTTCGGAAAGCTAATTTTATTATTATTATTTTTTTCAAAATGATATTTTTAGTTCCGTTTATTGTTTTATTGAATGTTCAAGTTTATACAGAACTTACAAGATTGTGTCCATACATGATACACTTGTTTGCTCTTTTAAAAATAATTATCAGAACAAAAAAAATCATTTTTGAATTACAAAAAAGGAAGAAAAAAACTCTATCCTGTTGATAGAAACCATTTTCAGACTTGAAACCAGTGAGATGAAAATGCCGCAGGCAGTTAACTCAGCTATGTTACGAAACAAAAAGTTAATTAGTTGTCCAGTATCCGCCAATGAACTTATGAAGGTAGTTAGTTTATTTCTTCCCTATAATCTTTATGCATTATTAGTGACAAGTTTTGAGGGAGGATCAAGCGATTCTGAGATGAATCTGAAGGCGGCGGGGTAAATTTAAAACCGTGAGTTCGTTCCTGTCTAAGACATTTGATCGAATGCAGTGAAAATAGCCTCTTTTCAATCAATAGCGCTCTCGAGCGCTGCAATCGCAAATGTGTAAAACTGCAATCGACACTACCGCCACTAGTGGCGTTTAAAGTGACAGCTGATAGCTCTATACTTGCGTGTGTCAGAAATTTTGTTATTGTCTCTCTTTAACTGATATTTGAATAAATAAAAAGTAAAATAGCCGCAAATTTGTAAACATGGCTGATTCTCGGGAACCACCTCCTTACGAAGACTGCATACCTGACGGTGAAAGCGAAGATATCTTCAAATCAGCTGTTGAAGTAAGAAAAAGAATTTGATTTTACATCAATTAGGAACATTTTGAAAAGATATTTAGCTTTTACTAATGTTGACGTAATCAATAAAGAGCGAAATTTCAAGTGGATGAATTGTTCCTCCTATTTTATTTCTTTTGAAAGATTGTCAAACTGATAGAAATTAGATTGTAATTCCTTAAAAAAATTTTGTTTCCTTAATCTTAAAAATTTTCCAGAAATTATTTTATCGAACTATAAGTGGGTGTTTTACCGAATTCTAATTTTTATGAAGAGTAAAGAAGTTTTAATCCCCTAAGAAAGTAATCCTGTGTGGAATGAATAATAGTCTTGTTTCTTAGCATTTACTTTATGTTTTTTTCATTCATTTTAATATGAAATGCTCATCGAAGTTACATGTGCAGTTTATTTCTAATTGCATTTTTGTGTTTTCTTCAAAAGACACTTAATTTTCTCTCAATATCTTTCTTTCTCCACTACCCGTGTTATTGTTGTGCATAATTTTATTCATCTATCTGTGAGGGTGATAAGTTTTGGTGTTAATATTCGAATTACAAATAAGTTACATAGGTAGTATTATTTCACTTAAAAATAAAATTTTAATAGAAGTTTAGTGTGCAAATTCTTTAGATTGAATTTTATTGCACTGTTTCCTTTTTAGTACAATATATTTCATTATTATTTTTAGCAGAAAATGTGGTTAAATTGAAGTGAAAATATTAAGCTATTTTATGATATAACCGTTCATTGAACAGTCTACCCAATTTTTTGATTTTAAGACAAATAATGTTCTACTCTGTAGCGTTGTAATTTTGATCCCAAATCCAGAAGAATAGGGAACTCTTGGATCAAGTATTGGCAGAAATTTGCCTTTGTAAAGGACTTATGAAACAGTTTGCGTTACATGAGGAGAAAAACAACCGAAATCTTCTACGGCAAGGGGAATCTAACCAATGATCCGCCTAGCACTGAGGATATTTTACGTTAGCACTTTGCTTGGTACAAGCCCAATGCGGAATTCGTATCGACCAGCTGTCGTTGAGAGTCGAACCCTGTGTACCTCATTGGAAGGTGAAAGCTCTACCCCCTGAGCCATCACAGCTCACATCGAGCTATAGTAGCGTTGTTTTTGTTCTTTAAAACTACTCGTGTATTTGCAATAATGGCAGGATAATTTAGATTTGTATTTATTATTCAGGCCTTTTATGATACATCATTTTAGATGAAATAGTTTTTAGTCTTCTATTTGCAATGTAATCATGGTAAAAATATCGCAGACAAAAGAAATAAATAAGGAGGTTATCGATGCTAAATATTTGTACATGTTTTAACTTGAAAATAAATTTTGCACTTTTTGTAACTCAAACTTATTGTCTTCATGAAAAATTTAAAATAGGAAAATATTTTTTGGTATTAATTAAGAAAAAAAAAGCTAACAGAAAGCAGGCTAGGTTATTTTGACGTTACCTCAATTTGAAATCAATGACATACACATTATTCTTATTACATTTTTACTACTTAGCTTTTGTGCCTGCGTGGGTGGATATTGAAATTTAATTTTAGAAGACTGTACTTTATGAAATGACTGTATATTACGTTGAAAGTTTCAATTTGTTTTCTGACTATCAAGCAAATATTATCACTTTATCGCCATGGTGATTTTATCATTCAAAGCACCACCTCTTTTTGACCAGCTAGAGTTCTTTTATCTCTACTGGAACTTTGTTTGTTGCAAATATGGTTTTAAATAGTTTACTGTTGTTAGTAAGTAAAATTTATCTTAATTTTATATTTTTTGACTAGCTCGAATGCTGAAATTTCAAATGGTGGTCGGTGCCAATAAAGTTTCTATTGTTTCAAGTGACTGTTACAAGCCGGATTTTTAGTTCTATAGAATGTTCCCAAATGCCATATAATCTCTGTAATTTTGTGATTCAAATGTGTAGTTTGTTGTAGCTATTATTTTCTGTTTATTTAATCTTAAATTTTGCTTTATTGGTTGTGTTTATAGCAAGAATTTAGATTAAATTGGTAATGATATGTATATTTTTTATTTATGTTGTAAAAAAATGTTTTTTTTTCTGAATTTTTTTCATTTGTTACATTCTACGATAGTCTTATTCATAAAGCGATTTCTAAGTAGATCTGCATTCCATTAGATGAAAATTTTCCAATTTAACTGTGTTCCAATTTAACTTTTAATTGAATAAAAAAAAATAATAAAATTAACCAAGGAAAAAAAAAATTAATTCTGTGTTTGATAAAGGAGATTTTGATATTAATTTATCATTCATCTTACAAAAAATATATGGAGTTTTGATACAGTAAAATGTTTTTATTGACAATTTATTTGTTTTAAATTAAATGTGTTATTAAATGTTAATTGTATATGAATAAAACAATTAAGGAAGTTAATTGATATTAAATTTATTAAATCAGTAACTCCACCTGCTTATGATTAAATAGTACCTTTTTGATTGAAGTTTTACCCTTTCCCCAGCTAAGTGCCTGTTTAAAATAGTAGGAAATATAAGAATTAATTAAAAAATGTTAGTTATACTTGATTATTATTCTTTTTGAGCTATTTTTTTTTCATTATTCAATTCTTATTCCAAGTATTTTATTTTAATGAAAAACTTTTCTGATATTCGTTTTGAACTATTTTTAATTATTACTAATTTTAAATTATTGTTTTTTTTCCTATTAAAATTGACTGTCAGGTCTAATGAAATATTGATATTTTGTTCGTTATAGTAACAATGAAATAAATTAAATTCTAAATTTATTTTTTTTAAAATTAATACCATTTAAGTTGAACCCTAAAAATTTCAAATGCAGCCAATCTTTAAATGACAACAAATTCAACATTTTATAAAGAGCATTAGATTAAATAGTTGAATGCTTAACCAGGCAACAATCTAACAATTTTTTTTTATTTATTTATTTAAGTTTTGCTCTTTAATTTTCAAACCCTTCGTTATTTTCAAAACATAAATAGATATTTTGATTTTTCTGAAATTTTCTCTTACGCATCAAATTTTTTTTTTTCTCAATTCAGCATTAATATTTTTGAATTTTTATTCTAATAGACTCAAAATAAAGAAATGGAGAGAAATGGTATTGACGATCTCATGAGTGGTAAGTTAATTGTTTTCATATTGATATTTATGCCAATCTGGAAATGATAAGCATGAAGTTAAAAATATTACAAAATGTCTCAAACTAGAAAGGTCAATTCATTAAATACCACAGAGAAGCTCAAATATATATTTAAAACTTGACTTGGGGGGTCATTCACTAATTATGTATTTTCATGTGGGTCTTCTGAGCTGTCAAGAATCCTAACGCTTCATCACCTCATAATTTAAATGTAAGGATTCGTTGAGAATTTTAAGCGTAATAGTTTTACCAGAGGGACCTTCCACCAACTGCCTAAACTTTTTGTAAATTTTAATCGTACTTTAAATTATTCATTTTTTTGCTTATCTCTTTATTAATTATTGTATAATTACTTTTTAAAGTTTCAGTACTTTTAAGGTGTTTTATGAGAACTCAATAATATTTAGAGGCAAGATTTTAAAAAAGTATGAAGTGAGGGGCTTTTAAGTTTAGTTATGTAGAAAAAAATCTGGATTTGACATTCCAAGAAACTTTAATTCATCTTTTAATGACTTTATTTGCAAACAATTGAAATAAAAAATTCAATTAGGTATAATATGAAAAAAGCACAACTACTTCCACTTACTAGGAATAACATTTACCTTTTAGTTTAATTAATAAACTGAGTTTTAAATATGCTTACTAAATTCATAAACTTCGGTAAAACAACAATATAAATTATTTCCAAAGGAACTAGACTAATACAATTCCAACCTGGTGAGTAGCGACTTATAACAAGACACTTCGTTTGATGCTTTTACTTGTTGCTAGAAATCAGGTTCGCAGAAAAGGCTGTTTACTAGTTAAATTTAGTAGGAATAACACGATCTGTGACGTAGGCTATAGTATACCCAATTATCTCAGATTTGTTAAATATTATGAATGTAGGGACCCTGTAATAATTTATTTCTGACAAAAATATTTAGCTTCAATACACATTGTATTTAGATTCTAAAATTATTTAATTTTTCTTAATCATTTCATTAAAAAAAGTACTGAGCCAAATAACAAATAATAATAAAATTTTTTTTGCGTCAATTCACTAATTTTCCTTTCTAATATAAATTTATTAATTATTCTCTTTTTGACTTGCATGACTATGCATGATGTATCAAAACTTTACTTTTAGCCTAAAAAATATCGCTAGTAAAATCTCCTTTATTTCTCCGATGTTGGTAGGTATGTAATAGGGAAAGTTGCTAATTTATTTTAGGTTCTTTAACGTTCCCATTTGTAAGATTTGAAGCAACTGCACATAGTTGTTTTTTCTTTTCTTTCTTTTTAAAAAAAATCAAACCTATCTTTACGTTTTGGTATGGTTTTACAAAGCTATAAGCACACTGTTCATAGCTGTTGAATGTTTTCTGTTTAAGCCTACCTTTGAATTAACATGAATGTGTTGCAGATAGAACAAGAAAAATGACACAAATTAAAATCGTGGGTCCGTTATTACAAAATATTACAATGAATTGTGATGTAACATCTATTGACTGTAACATCATACAATTAAATACATTACACAATTATAAATTAAACAAAAACCAATTGTCTAATTGTTGTAGATGCATAAGAAACGAAATATTTTTTCGTTATTTTTAAAATATAGAATAAATTTATTTTAATTATGCAATTGAGCTGGAAGAGTATTAAATTCCATAATATCCAAGCCCATTGTAAATGTTTGTTTTAATTTTGTTGTCAAAGTTAAGATATTCCAGTACTTTAGTGTCGTTTACTTATGAATTTTTACAAAATCTCTATTTTCATTCATGTAAGTTTGATATTTTTTCATGGATGCATGCATATTTCACCGGAATTGACCCAATTCAAATCTTATGTAAAAATGCAAAATTTCTCTGACTCATTAAATGTATAGAAATTCATAAAATCTTTTTTTCTCATATGAATTTTTCTATTCTGACATATTAAGCCTGTTACTGTATAGATTGCATAGTTATTTTTTCCTGTGTGTGTATTTTATAATTATTAGTAACCTCAAAAATGAATTCATACTGTTCTGTTAATTTGTGGTGAAATATCGAAAACTAAACAAAGGAATTTAATGCATGAAAACTAAAAAAAAAAAAGGCCTTGGAGTTTTATAGTGGTGTTAAAAGTTGAGTCATAATGATTCATTAACTTTGTATAATAATGGTGATGTGTCATAAGGTACAAAGTTTGAGTCATTAGTAATACATTTGACCCTCAAAATTTATGCATACATGCTAAATTATTCATAGGGTTGTGTTAGTTTGAATTTTTCAAATTAGTTAGCAGTTGTAATTACTGTTAGTTGCAATTGATTTCTTGGGATTGTTCATAGAAGTTTTAAATTGTTTCAGAGAACTTAAAACTAGGGGCCGTTCAAAAAGTATGTACATCCCGAAAGGGATTTGCTATTTTGTACGGTTTTGTACAATGGGGAGGGGGGAGGTATTATACAAAGTACGTACATTATAAGCATACACCAAATTTAAATTTGACTTTTTCCTACACATGTATTATACATATGTTTGTTCTTGTATTTTTTTTTCACACGGCGACCACTTGTTAGAATGAGTAAATCAGTTCTCAAAAACTAGTTTATCTTCCGAAACCAGGAAAACGAAGATGATGCAGAGTGGATCGAAGATGAGGATAATCTAAATTTTTCATCAGTCGCAGACAAGGGTAACGCTGAATTGGTGTCTCTCGAGAAGCATTTGGAATGTCCTTGGGAAAATACTGTAGATTAATTGTATTGATTGTAGGAAATTATTACGTTGATCAGATAAGATAGTTTTTTTTATTGATTCAAAAATAAAGTTGGGTGTTATTGTTTAAATAATTTAAATGAATAAATTATTTAAATAAATATTTAATTTTATTTAAAACATAATTATTTTAATTTTTATGAAGAAGGGGGGGGGGTAGACTAATAAAATGTACGTACTCTAAGGGGGGGAATAAGACCGTATGTACGGTAATATATGAAGGGGGAGGGGGTTAAAATTTCTCTATTTTTGTGTATGTACTTTTTGAACGGCCCCATAGTGATAATTTAGGATTATCCCATCAACCTATCAATGCTCCTTAAAATTCACAAATCCGTCATCAGAATGAAAAGCGATTTCCCAAATGAACATTCTAAACACCTTAAATTTATCAAATGATAATAATAAAATAACAAAAAAATGTAAGTGTAAAAATATATAATAAAAAGAAAACAAAGTAAAAACCTATTTTTTTAATAATTACTCATTGAATTATTCTTGACTCAAACCATATATATTATTTAAATTCATTTCGGCTCCCAAAAATCCTTGATAGCTTTTAAAGCGCAAACAAGTCATTATCCTTGTACAGTCGCTGCCACATAAATTCATTTAAATATGAATCCAAGTGTTTTCGGGTAGTTCGGCAGTGTTGGCGGCGCGATATAAAATTTGCGGTCATTGATTCAGAAGCTACCTTTTGGGGATCCTAGTATCGTGTTTGTCGTAAATGAGATAATCCCTAAGTACCAAAATAGCATAAATATGTTACCATCAATGTAATAAATTCAGCATTCATTAAGATAACTAGTCAATGCCCATCAAAGTATAAAATGATTAATATTTTGTAAACTTTTTAAAATGACTAAAGTCAAATTTTTATGCAATCAGTAGGCAAATTATTCTTACATTTCGTACTTTGTCTAAAAGTATTTTGTAATTCTATAGACTGGCAAAATTTCATTCATTGCTGATACTTTTATTTTTTGTATTTTAGAAAGTTGTTTTAAGTCTGAATTGAAAATTAATTTCAGGTGGTGGGGAAGAAGTTAGCCTAGAAGATGATTCTTTTGTACCTCAACAGACACCGTCAAAGTTAGAATTCTGCACCCCTGAGGAAGAATTCACCAAACCCAGTCCAGTTTCTTCTCCTGCTGAAATGAAGATATCTGAACCACCCCAGCCGCAAACTAAGAAGAGTGCAGAAGAGGTTCATAAACTATTGGCTTCTTAACTTTAAGATATTTGACTACCATTAATTTTTAAATTTTAATGATTTGTGCAATTTATTCTTGGACTTTTACCTTTTTTTTCATGAGTTAATTTGTTTAAATTTTATATTAAATGGTTACAAAATTAAAAGAAGTTGTTTAGTAGAAAGAAAAAGTAAAATTTTTTTGGATTAATTAGTGCTTTAGTTTTCATTCTCCAAAACTTAAATGTTACTTAATGTCTTTGTTATTGGAATATTTTAAACTCGTGAAATTAGTTAGTTAAAAATTTTTTGTTGATGTTTTTAACATCAATTTTTAACCATTTAAATGTTAAAAATTAATGCTTAAAATTGCTCAGTGAAATTGTGGCTTTAAAATAAAATGGAAACACTCAAACGATAGTTAAATTGTATTTTTATTTCTAGCAAGAAGAGAATGATCAATTTCTTGAAATAGGTATTTCTGATCCCCAAAAGATTGGTGATGGAATGGGTGCATACGTTGTTTACAAAGTTTCAACCAAAACCAACCTGCCCTATTACAAGAAGAAAAATTTCTCCGTCTCTAGGAGATTCAGTGATTTCCTTGGCCTTCATGATAAGTTGGTAGAGAAACATTTACACTTGGGAAGAATTGTACCGCCAGCACCAGAGAAGGATGTCATTGGTAAAGCATTTCTATTTATAAAGATATAGCAATTGTTTCATAAAATTTATTTTAATATTTATTCTGAAAACCTGTACTTGATATGGAGTAATAAATCTGTATTATAATAAATGCTACACAATCATGTTTAATGATCTGTTTTAATGAGAAGTCCACTTCTGATTTATTTAGTCACTGATATTTATTTAATTTTGAATTTCATTCCTTTATCTTTAATTTTAGTAAGATTTTTCTTATGTTGTCTGGTCCTATAGTTAAAATTTGCAAAATATATGGCCTCAGAGATCTTTTATTTGGGGGGTATATTGAGTTTTTTGGTGATTTTTAAATTTTATCTTTTTTTAAAATGCCTTTTATCTAAAAATGCACCTTCAAATGTTTATCTTCTCTTAATTTTCAGTTTTAAAATATAAAGAAGCTTTCAAGTTGTTTATCAATTTATCCTTTTTTTTTCTTTCTTTTTTTTTAGTTTACTTTTTTTTTTTTTAAAAGAAAATTTACATTCAGAGATTCTTTTTTAGCTTGCCTTTAATTATTTTTCAGAAGGTTGAAATTTTTTGCTTATTTTGTTACTGAATGAGAATTACTTTGTGAAGTATACGCATAAAATAGTAGAGGATAGTTTAAAAAGTGAAGATCAAATTAAGTTATTTCATAATATTGCACATTTTGATTGAATTTAAAGGTGGTGAGGGCCTTTTTCTTCACCCTACCGTTTTTTATTCCTAGTGATAACTCTGTCAAGATTGTCAATTGTTTTCTAAAATGTATTTTAATATTTATTCCATACCAGCTGAAAACCAGTTCTTGGTATACAGTAAATAAATCCATTGTAATTACTGGCTTTTTCTGGTGCTGGATGCAAAAAGCCAGTATTGTAATTACTGGCTTTTTGCATCATGGTTTAAAATTTCCATGTTTTTTAAATCAGATGTAATTATAATAGTTTACTTTTTAACGAGGTGTGTTGGAATTGTCATTAAGCAAATTAGTTTAACTAGAGGTGTTACTAGTAGTTCAGTGTTAATACTTGTGCGTAATGTTTGTTTCCAACTGCTGATTTTTTTAATCGTTCACATATCACGTTTTGTTTATGTGTTACCCTTTCGATGTTCGTCATGTTACTTCTTCACTGTGTGGCCTTTATCGTTAAAGTAAGGAGTGTCCGAATTTTTGATTAATGTGCAATTCTGCACTGATTGTTGTCAGCACATTCACAATGCAGCATTTATTTATTTTTTTTTTTTTTAAAAAACATGAGGAGCATAAAATTTATATCAATTAAAGAGAAATAATAAAAAAAAGGTAAAGAAAAACAGATTTATATTCAATTTTAATTTATTTTTAAACCAAACAATTTAGTGGGGAAAAAAAACCATTTTGGAATGGAAATTAGAAAATGTTTTGCTAACTATATTTTATATTGCAATTTTTTCATTTAAATGAAAATTCTTATTAACTATGCATTTTATAAACCTGATTGCTGCTATTTAGGCATACTGTTAAATATAGAGTAAGAATGTTTCTTTAGTTTTCAAAATAAAATGAATATTGTAATTTAAAATTTTAATTGAAATCAGATTTTAGAGTGGCCAAGGTAAGAGACTGGATATCCAGGTCAAAAAGTAGGTTGCCTTACAGGAAGGAATCTTTAATAGAAGGCCTTGGCCTACTCTGGGCTGTTGTGCAAAATAGGAAGTTATAGTATATTTTTCTCGCATGTTTATTTAAAATATGAATAAAAAATGATTAAATAAGGAGTTAAGCTGTCACATGAACTAGGCATTGTATTTTTCCAAAAGTCTGTTGTTTACATTTCAAAAGTAAAGCTAATTGGTGGGCAGTCCAATGGCACTATGTAACACAACTTGTACAAATGTACGCTCATGAACATGGCGCATATCAATGGATTTTTTAACCCTATTTCAGGTATGACCAAAATCAAGATGTCAAAAGACGATACAGTCTCGTCTGCAGAGTTTGTGGAAAAGAGACGCATAGCTCTCGAGCGTTATCTAAACCGTACAGCAGAGCACCCTGTCCTAAGGATGGATCCAGACTTCAGAGAATTTCTAGAAATGGATGTAGACCTACCTAAAGCGAAGAGTACATCTGCCTTGAGTGGAGCGGGCGTGCTCAGATTGTTCAATAGAGTTGGGGATTCTGTCAATAAGATGACTTTCAAAATGGATGAATCTGATCCTGTAAGTTTCACGATTTTATATGTACCTAGAGATATATATTTGTGTAATTTTCAGTCTTAATTTATCTTGTTATGATCATCAAATTTACTTTTTTGTACATGTAATTACATTGTATAATCGTCGGAGTATTTTAGACTTTTTTCTATAGTCTTATTTAGCTGGATTTGTAATTAAAATTTGCAGTACTGAGTTATTTTAAAAAATGAAAATACATTCATTTTTAGGGGAGTAATTTAGAAAATATATTAATTAAGGGACCCTTCACCTGTTTGATATTTATCAAATGCGGTAGGATTTTTTGTTTTAATTCAAATTTCTTAATTAAAAAAAATCTCATTCATATCTTTATCATTTCATTTAAAATTCAATTCCGGTTTGTTAAATATAATGAACATAGGAACTATATAATAATTTACTTCTGACAAAATTTTGTCTATGAACAGTTTTAAATTTGTAAAATCGGTTTGAAATTTTCCCTGCATGCTCATATTTAAAGTAGCAGAATTGATGTTTATTGATTCTATTAATTATTTAAAAACTCATGTAATTTGCAAATAAAAGCTTTTTCTACAGAATAAAATATTACACTATTATTCACTTTTTATAGATTAGAGTAGTTTAATATCAATGCTTTCTTTTTAAGTCGATGTTTAAGTTTGAAGTGATTAATATTATTTGGTGTTTGTAAAAATTACTTTTGGTAGGTAGACATTAGATTTTGCTTTTAAGTGTAAATAGATTTTCTCCATTAATCTTTTTTTAGAGAAAATACTACTTTTTTTCACATTACTTCCTCGTTTTTTTATTAAATTTTATTTTTTAATAAAGATGTTTTTACATTATATGAGTTTGAAAGTTTTTTTTTTAAGAAATTGATTAAAAGAGTGTCCAAACATAATTTTTTTCTTCATGACCATAACAGCACTGAGTCATCACCACACTGTTAAAAAGTTGGGACAAAATTTGGTCTAAAGCTTGGGAAAATCTTAATTGGCAGTTATCAACAGAATTAATTGTTTTAGGACAACACAACAGGCACCGTGTTACATATGTTATGAGACAACAATCTCTTGTGTTTCTTAAACTGACTACATTGGTGCACAGAGAGATGTCGGTTCAAAACATATGAATAGTTAGCAAAATGAGAATGGATTAATGGTATTTACATTATGTATAATGTGCCAAAAAAAAATGGGCTACCTTGAACAACTTTCAATGTAATGATTTTCACGTTCTAAGACTCAATATTAATGACTTGAGGGAGGGACCTCAAATATGCTAATTAATAAGTGTAGAGCTGCAATGACTAAGGGGATGCAGCGTTCGCTTTCCAATGAGATGAACTGGGATTCGATCCCGGCGATGGCTGGTCGATACGAATTCTGCATCCGGCTTGCACTAACCACAGTGCTGACGTAAAATATCCTCAGTGGTAGACGGATCATGGGGGTTAGATTCCCCTTGCTGTCAAGCTAACTGGAGGTTTTCGTCTCTATGTAACGCAAATGCGGATTAGTTCCATCAAAATGTTCTCCCAAAAGACAAATTTCTCTCAATACTTGATCCAGGAGTTCCCTTGTCTTCTGGATTGGGCTCAAAATTAAAGGCTACAGAGTTGAAAATAAGTAGTCATAAACCTTTATGGGTTTATGACTACTTATTTTTAACCTGTCTTCACCTTACTTTCAACCTTACTGAGTCTATTCCTGTTTTGTCTTTAATTGGGTCGGCTGTTCAACGACGGTTATAAAATAAAATTAATAAGTGCAGATAATATAAGTGTTTGGATAGCTCTGTTAGGACATCTTAATTTTAGATAACAGCAATATCATCAGCGTAATACACCATTATTTGATGTAGTTAATTTTCTGCTGTGTTGGAATATTATGGGTGCAGATAATAGTTCCGAAGATACTCAAAGTTCGAGCCATGATTATTCTGATGATAGAGTATTTATTTGACACCCAGTGGCTGAGTGGTAGTGCTTTACTCTCTCGTGCCACAGGTCTTATGTTGGATCTTCGGACTGGGCAAAGTTCGTATCAGCCTTTCGACCCTTCAGTGGTTGGATAAAATGAGTATCGAGCATGCTTGGGGATTAAACACTGGACGTTTCGTGTTAGGCTGACCTCCCAACTGGATCATCTGCTTCTGCACCCCAGAGCCCTAGATCAAGAAAATTGAGATGGGCACAATAGGCCTTGGCCATCTTTTGGCTGTCATGCCACTGAATTTAGAGTATTTCTTCTTGATTTTCACTTTAAAATTGGTAGGATGAGAATTTGGGAGATGAATGTCAATTGGTAAGTTGAGTGTATTAAGTTCAGTGATAGGTCCTTGGTGCCATACCTTACATACATGCTGACTTCTCCCATTGAAACAGGAATTTCTTTCCTACTAGTTAAGGTGGTAACAGTTTTACAATTTAAATTTAATAAATTTGATTTACAATGAGTTTAACCATCATTGTCTAATCAATTTAAACTAATATATATGGCGTGTGAATTGGATTGACAAAATTTAACATTTAGATTATTTTAACTGGTATTTTACTGCCACTCTAAACATTATGGGATGCAAGGACTCCTAGATTGGCGTCTGTAGGCATTACACAGAAAAAGTAATCTGGTAATCATTTTAAAGCTGTTTAACTGTAACTCCCTTTTTTCATGCCATACCATTAGAGGATTTCTGCAATTTTTTGCTACTGTAGCAAAAAGTTTGCATTAGCATAACTAAGCTGCTTTGAAGGAAATTAGAGTAATGTAAATGTATTTTAATAAATATTGATTTCATTAATAGTAGTTAGATAATTTTGTACACACTTTGTATGTATTAGATTATGAGATGAGAATAGATTTAAGAAGTAAATTTGAATGTCAGTAAAAAATTTCCTTTTACTGATATTTCTTTCTTTAATAATGAATATTTTAATATTTTTAATTGTTTGTCACTTGTTTCTTTCATGCATTCTTCTCCATCTTGAGGATAGGTTTTAATTACAAACCCTCAGTATGCTATACAGGTAGGCTTATCATTATCAGCATGAATTTAATCATTTCTTACCATGTAGTGTAGACAATATGAAGTTGAAATTACTTTTAACAACTTTTGATCTAATGATCAGATATCGAAGATCGTGGAATAAGAGCTCAAAGATTTCCCCTGTTCTTAACTTATGCATTCTCTTTTATTTATTAAGTAACTAATTAGTACTTGGTATTACTGTTACACTTAATTTCTTAAAATTTATGTTGTATTAGTTGTCTAATTTTAAAGTTTTAAGTGCTTTCAAAGTTTTTCCAAAATTTAATTAGGCAAATTAAGTTTGAAAAGTACTTAAATTATTACAATAGCTTTGAAAAACTTATCTTAATGGTTTAAGGTAGGAGTTAATGAGGGGCCACTTACACAACAGGTTGACTAATAAAGGGTTGCCATCATGTTCAGACTTTGTTGAAGTTAATTTAGTTATATATTTGCAGAAATTTTACTTTTAATTGTTAAATTTCATTCAAAACTGATATTTTTTATAAGAAAAAATTCCCTTTTTCACAAAATATAAATTATCAAAAAAATATAAACATTAGGGGGAAAATGGATTTTTTTTTATCTCATTAATTTGAAAAAAAAAAAAAAAACTGCAATTCTCACAGCATGTAAGTGCAAAAAATAAGCACATACATTAATAGTAATATTAATTCAAATTAAATATTTTAATTCTTAGAAAATTTTTAAGGTTTAAGCAAAAATTACAATTGGTTGTTATAACTACTAAAAAAAGGATCACTTAAATTTATGATGAAATCAGTAAACTTGAAGTGATTGCTGAGATTGGAAATTTGCGTATCGTAATCTCATATTTAAAATATTGTTTTTTTTTAAAACCTTGGGTAATACCATAGCAATAATGCTGAAAAAGCAATTGAAAAAAAACATAGATTTATTGCAGAATCTGTACAAATTGAGTGTGTCAGGTCTTGTGTGTTGCAGGTTGTGCAACCCCTAGATTAAAGAGAGCACCTTAAATAGAATTAATTTGTTCCGAAGATAACCTCTTATTATAAATTGGTAAAAAATTTAAACCAGTTAAAAAAACAAACATGCTTTCTGAGAAAAAGTAGGGTTTGTTAGATTATCGGAGTCGTGGTGGCCATGTGGGGATAGTGCTAACCTCCAAATAAGGTGACACGGGTTCGAATCCCGGTAATGGCTAGTTAATTCGAATTCTGCACCCAGTTTGCATCAACCACAATGCTAAAAATGTTCTCTGTGGTAGACAAATCATGGGTTAGAGTCCTCTTGCCATCAGGCTAACCGTGGAAGGCTCTCCTGATCTTCCTCTCTGTGTAACGGCAATCTGTTTAGTGTAGGTAATAAAGATAGATTATCAAATACACAGATTAAATAGCATAGTTGAAGTATTATCCTTAAACTATTAAGATTTTGTCTCAAAGTGTTGTTACAATTCAGTCATTAGTTTAAAAGTTTTTGAAGGTGATAAGTTTTTCATTTTGCTGATTAAATTTGTCAGTATAATTGTTAATTTTTTTAAACAGTGGTTTGAAGAGAAGCAGCATCAGATAGAAAATTTAGATCAGCAGTTGAGAAAATTACACGCTAGTGTTGAATCATTGGTGCTACATAGAAAAGGTTTGCTATTTCTTTTTTTTACTTTTTAAAATCTAAATAAATTTAAAGAACATTATAATTATAAAGCTTATTTTCAATGTTATGTTATCTGTATTGCTTAGAAAAAAATTCAGTGTGTAAGTTTTTCATCAGATTTTTTTTTTTTATTTTTAGAAAGAAAGAGAAAAAAAAATATTAAAAACTATTATGCTTAAATATAGGAAAATAAGTAATTTAGGTAGTCAATATGTTATGTTACAAAAATTTAATGAATAGTTTTTGAAGTGGTCTTTTAATTCATTGTTAAAACTGTAATACTATGAAAGCCTTGCTAATGATTCCATTTATCTTCCAGCCTTTCTAATTAAATATGTTCCGGTTTAACTTCGAGTAAAATTTGGGCAATTATTTAAGATTTCGATTTGACAGTTTTTCTTATTTTTAAGAATAAAGTTTTATAGTACTTAATTTTTTTATTAGTTATTGCACTAGTAACACAATTTATGCGTGTCTATTAGTTTAGTTAAGGCAATTGTTTTTCTTAATAATTACACTTATGTGCAGGAGCATAAATACTTCAATAAAATTCGATCATGAGATGTTTAAAATTTGCTCCATGTGTTTAAGAAACAACTAATGTATCATTTCATTCCAGTGGTGTCATATTAATAAAGAACTGAAATGCATTCTTTTATTCAACTCTAGCTATATTTAGAAACATGTAAAATTTTAAAAACTTATCCATTTGTTTTTATAAAAATTAAGTGTATACTAATATTGAACATAATATTTTACTATGGTTTTTCTATTTTTGTATGTGGTATAACATTAATTTTAATTGTCAAATATTCAGATTTTCTGGTATAAAAAAATAGTTCTGTTAAAATATTGAGCACTAGCTAATTTTGTTAAAATATTGGGCACCAGCTAAAAAATTTTAAACACCCATTCGACTATTTTTTATAGACATCTTTGTATAGTATGTATATAATTTTTCATTTATTGAGAAGATAATTTTTTTTTTTTAGAATTAGCTGCAAATACTGGAGCCTTTGCAAAAAGTGCTGCGATGTTGGGTAATATTGAAGAGCACACTGCCCTGTCCCGTGCTCTGTCCCAACTGTCTGAGGTGGAGGAGAGGATTGAGAGTCTCCATAGTCAGCAAGCTGGTCAGGACTTTTTCTTATTGGCTGAATTGCTGAAAGATTATATTTCTCTTATTGGTGCTGTTAAGGTAATTATTATTTTAGCATACATTATGCAGCAAAAACTAAAGTATTAAGTATATATTTTATGAACTTTTTTTCTAGTGCAGTTTTTGCTAATTATTGTCTTCAGGAGCAGAATTATATCTATTGTTTACAACAAGAGTTTTGATATTCAAAATGCTTGTGCAAGAACTCTAAAACAAGAAACTGAAGCAGAGAGATATACTTGATAATATAAGAACTTCATTTGCTTTAAAAAGTTAGGAAAAGTTGACATGTTTCGACCCCTTAAAAATAGGCACTCATTCTCAAGACTTGCAGGATGTGAATGAGTCGTTCCTGTCTGCTGAGTCTTGAGAATGAACGCCTATTTTTTCATTGCTTAAAACATGTTGACTTTTTCTAGCTTTATAATTTTTGAAACAAATAAAGTTCTTATAATATCAAAACTGAAATGTTCAGCAGGCATACAGCAAAACTTAATAAATAAATGAATAACTCTTGTTAAATTATTACTTATATCTTAGCCGTCATTATTTGCTCCAAATATAAATTGCATTGCTGACTTGCTTTTTTAGCGTTTATATACTCAATTAAAATTAACTGACTGGATAAAAAGCCAAAAATTTATCAGTCATTATTTCTGAGTATTCAGCTTGAAAATACTTGTAATGTATTTATGTAAGACCCTTAACATTCATTTCTTTTGTTTCTAAAATAATTCTAAATAAATAATTATTAAATACATGATGTCCATTAATGTCATTTCTTTTAACCTTCATATCACTTTAGTTATAGAGTGGTATATAAGTACAATAAAGTAGCTATGTGTAACTTTGCGAAATCCCTACAATGCCACTTAGTGTGGTTAATGTTCCTATTTCAAAAATGCTTACGGCATGGAAAGAAAAAATGAATTTAATACAAATAGACACTTTGTAGATATTGGTTATAAGTAAGGCCCGGATTTTGATGACATTTGCATTTTTAGACATTTTTTGTCCTTTAGAGCATTTTTTGAGATTTATAGGGCATTTTCTTTAAATTTTGGGGCGTATTTTGCATTTTAAAGCATTTTTTAAATTTTTTCTAATTTTTATTATTACACTGGCTTCCAAACAATGAAGAAAATCTCTAGGATATTAACAGGTGAAGCAACATCTTTTCAAATTGAAGAAGAATTGTCAGTAAGTGTGACCGTCCTTTTCAAGTACGCACCAATAACATCAGTAGACGTTGAAAGAAGCTTCTCCTGGTATAAAAATTTGCTTTCAGACAAGAGACGCTCGTTTACATTTCAAAATATTAAAAAAAAATTTAATAATCCACTGTAATTCTGATATTTAGTAATATTATGAGATGGAAGTTGTTATATTCATTTAAGTTTCTATACAAAATGAAAATGTTTTGGAGTCAATATATTTTCTTTTTTTTTGTTATTTTTGGATATAAAACATATTTGTCAAACTTTAATGAACGTAGAACAAGTATTGCATTGCTTTATATTTTTTGAAACGACTCATAATAATTTTAAAGAGTAAAACATTGTTTTAGTTCAATATTTTTACTTCTATTTAAGTCATGTCATAAGGCATTTTTAGCGCAATTTTCGCATTTTAAGGGCATTTTTTGCACTTTTAAGGGCATTTTTTGCAGTTCATAAGGGCATTTTTTGCACTTTTTAAGGGCATTAATTGAGATTTTTTAAGTCATCAAAATCCGGGCTCTAGTTATAAGTAATGCTAAGACCAGGAGTATTTGCATTTCCGGCACTGATATTGTTTTGTTATATCACAGAGTAGACCAATGTAAAATAAAAATTATTTTTATGCCTGAACTTGAAAATATGCGCCATCCAATATAATTATACTATTACTGTTTACAATATAACACATTCTTTCAATTCAACAGAACGAACAACAAATGAATTCGGAATACATGATATGATGCAACCCAAAAAATAACAAACAGCAATACTGTGTGTCACTAATATAATCAATGATATTCAAAACATGGCAAACCTTTCACTTTATTTATGGCTGTGATATTTATTTTATTAAACTTGTTTTAGGCTCATGACCTGTTAGAATTTGTAAATGACAGAAAACTCTTATGAATTACGTGTAAATTTAATCACAATAATAAAACTTCCTTGAATATCAAGCCTGTTTACACATCCCTTCATAAAGCATAACATAAATGGGAGAATACACTTTTCCATTTTTCTTCCAGTTTGAGGAATCTTGTTATTGTTTTTTTTTTTTTTTTTTTTTTTTTTTTTTTTTTTTTAATGGCGGGCACTTGGAGCTATTGTCCATTGGCCACAGAAAGTGCCAGAACTGCTAATTCTCTTTTCGTTACTCAGTGGGCACCTGTGGCGAAGCCACGGCGGTGGAACAGCATCGCCCACGTCACACTACCACAACCCGTTTATAGGGCGGGTCACATTCACACACAAAGGAGAAAGGACATAGAACACAGATAGAGGGAAAGAAACATCCATGCCTTGCCCGGGATTCGAACCCAGAACCTTTCTGATGCAAGGACAGTTCCCTGCCCCCTACACAGACTGGTCGGCATCTTGTTATTGTTTATATTTAGTTAACCACCCATTCTTCCTTTTATGAGATAAGAAGGCTGACTTGTAAGTTTTCATCAGTCTGACCCTAGAAAATAGTCTGAGTTTAAATTGTCTGACATGCAGCCTGATTTAAGTATGATAGAAGTGACTTACGAGAAAAATTAAGTGTAGCATTAAATATAATGGATCACTATTTAAATGTCTTCACATTTTCGTTCTTTAACGAAATGTTATCTTTTCTAAATGTAATTGTGTGTTTTGTGTTATGGTTAGGATGTTTTCCATCAGCGAGTTAAAGTTTATCAAACCTGGCAACATGCTCAACAAATATTAACTAAAAAAAGAGAACAGAAAGCTAAACTTGAACTGGCTGGAAAAAGTGACAAAGTTCCTCAGGCAAAAGAAGAAGTCATTGAAGTAATTATCTCGACCTCTTTTTGTTTGTTTTTTAAAAAAAACTACCTGTGTTCAATATAACTGTAATGATGCTTTGTAATTTCAGTGGGAAGCTAAAGCTGAGAGAGGTCAGGAGGAATTTGAGAATATCTCCAAAATGATTCGTAAGGAAGTCGAAAGATTTGAAAAGAGTAGAGTTCATGACTTCAAAGTGAGCATAGTGAAATACATGGAATCATTATTAGAAACTCAACAGCAGGTAAATATTTTATTTTTAGTTGTTTCTCTACACTTTTCTCATTCAGTTAGAAGGATTTAAGATTTCAAAAATGGGAGAATTTCTTTTGCTGCTGCAGCTTCCTAACTATCATTGAAAATTAGTGCAGACCCTGATATAAGTTTGGCCAACTATTTTGTAATTAACAACATTTCTGAAGCAGTAATTTTATTCAATAGGTAGGGACAATGTGCTTGCATCCTGACTATTTTTAAAATAGCTGTTGTAGAAAAATCACATATTTTCATTTAATTGCTTGAAAGTACACTATTTTCCGTTAAATCATCAATCTTTTTCACTTGTAATTTTTAGTAATTCTTAAGATTTTTTAATCTGGAAAAAAGCTAAGTTTATGAATATCAATATAGGATTAAAATGTAACGGCATAAAAAAGTTTGCTATTAAAATATTGGTGCAATTTTACAGAAAAATCATATAGTATGATCTAGGAACAAAATACAGAAGATCTTTGTAATCTGATTCAATAAACCACATTAACTTAACAAATTTTTAAAGCAAACATAAATTGATATTTTAATTTTATTATAATATTGATTACTTCAACTATAAATACTTAAGTGGATATTTTTGTGGTTTAAAGTATTTTTATTTAAAAATTAAAGTTCTTTAATATTGATATGTGAAATGTCCTATATAACAAAAAATTCTAAATAACGCAAAGTCTCTCATTTCAACGTTGTGTTACAAAAGATGTTAACTGTATTATTATTTAAAGAGGTAAATTCAACTTCATCTTGATATTTTATCCATATCTAAGATTTATCTTATTTAATTTTACTTCTATGTAAAAGATTTATTTCATTTTAAGAATATATTCATGCAGATTGAAAATATATATTTTTGCCATTATTATATAAATTTTATTTTACTCTTTCAGCTTATTAAACATTGGGAAAACTTTGTACCAGAAGCCAAGGCGATTGCATGAATGCTGTGCATAATTATAGTCATAAGCAAAGTTATTATAATATTTATACCTGGACTAATAAAAAAAGATAAATCACTAGCTGGTACCAGTGATGGATATGAAGTGACCAGTTATA
The DNA here is from genome assembly GCF_043381705.1 of Parasteatoda tepidariorum. Lineage (NCBI taxonomy): Eukaryota > Metazoa > Arthropoda > Arachnida > Araneae > Theridiidae > Parasteatoda > Parasteatoda tepidariorum. The sequence goes on from NC_092209.1 coordinate 4,798,215, forward strand.
CAAAATGCTTTTGAAATGCTTCTCAAAACTTAAAACATTCCCACCATTTTGTACTTTTGAGAAATCCTTATGTAATTAAGTCACATGATAAATTATAGATTTTTTTTTCTCAGGATTTAATTTTTTTTGAATAAATTCTTATAAAAATGTATATTGCTTGAACGTGTACAGTACTAGTTATGATTGTAAATGTTACAGATTTGCAATTAAAAATGTTATACATCGATTGTCGTCTGTAATGGTTTGTTTTTGTGCAAGAATGATTAAAAGTTAATTATTTTCTGAGTCTTTCTTGTAAAATGTCTATTAAAAATATTTATATTTTGACAAAATAAAATTAAGACACTAATATATACAGGAACCACTGACCTATTTCAGCACCTCTCCTTTTTTTCCCCCAGTTATTTCCTACTTTTTTTTTAAAAAATCATCCGTCATTTTTGATATTCCCTCTTTGAACATAGTGACAGCCAGAGCCTGACAAAGTCAGGGGCATACGGGCAGTTGCTCCCACCCCACATCAGAGGGGGGCCCCAAATCGAATAGAAAGTTTGTTTTAGGTTTCCTTCTTCCTAAACAAAATTTCAGTACAGTGTAAAATCCATCAGTTTTATGTTAGCATGTTCATTAAATGATCGAATGAACACAAAAAATCTATATTTCGTAAATCCATCGCTTTTTAGAGCTAAATTTTCGCAATTACGATGGACAAATTTGGCCCATCAAAACCTGTATTTTTACATATCGGAAAATACGATATGTTTACAAGAATACAGGCTTCTGATTGGCTTAAGTAAGCCATCATTATTGCGAAAATTTAGCTGAATTCCACCCTAATGTCATCAAGGATATGATTTTACAACAAGACGACAAAGTTAGCAATCAGAAAATTGAATTCGGCCTGATGGACACAGAATCGTCAGAAAATCAATAAAATGGGTAGAACGATATTTCGTCTGACAATTGGAGGGACTTAATCACCATTTTATGGTCTAGTCAATTTTCTTGTTATATATGTATAATGAGGTGAAAAATTTAAATACCTTCATTACTGAAGTTGTGAAGCAGGGGAGGGGCAAAGTTGTTTTTGCCCCAATTAAGCTAAGTCTGGCCCTGGTGACAGCCAAGGAAACATAATAATGAGTCAAGAATTGTAACTGCACCGTTTTTTCAATGCATTTGTTTTGAATGGGATGTGAGGAGGGGGGCAGAACATGAATTCTTCTTATTGCCTCAGCTTCTGTGTCTGCTTGCCAATTCATGTTAAACTGGATTGAGAAATAAAATCAAACAGCATGTAGAGGAATAAGATTGTGATTTCAATTAATATATTAGTAAAATGTTGAAACCCAAGTTAAACTCTAGATAGTATTAATAATCGTGTACCAAAATTGCGCCGATATTGTCACAGAATGTTAAGAGTTTTTCGAATTTTTTATTGCTGGTGCTGATTTCCACGGGTTTTTTAAAATTCCAGTTATTTATCAGTTCATATTATTTCTACACGAGAAATTTGAATCGCGCATTTATATAATCACTTTTTGATGCGTTGAATTTATGCCGATAGTATCATAAATCCATATAGTGTTTTCGGCAATAATTGTTATTTTTTTAAAAATATCCCAGTATATTTCTGAAAATATGGGAAATTCGAATCGCGCATTTGTATATTCAATTTTAATCGTCATGATTCTATTGATATTTTTTTGCTGTTGCAATTATTGCTATTGATTTTCACACAGTTTTTGAATTCTAATATTTTTAATACAATATTATTTATTGCAACAACCGAATCTCGAGACAAAACACACATTTAGTAACCAGTTTTTGAAGAGTCAGATTCGCGTAACTTCGCCGTCGATATTTTTCTCGATAGTTACTACTATGGATTTCATAATTTTTTAAATATTTTGATAATATATGAAATGCAAAAAGTGAAATAATTCATGCGTTTTCTCCCCCTACAAATTTCTCACAGGGTTAATAATAATTGTATAATTCAATAAATGATAGAACATTAATTGAATCAAATTTTTTTTTTACATAAAGAAAAATTTCCTTGCCAAAATAACTCTAAAAAAATTATATATGAAATGAATGTATTTTAAAATTTTATAAAATAATAGTTTTTATTATAAGAATATTTTATTTATATAATGCAAATTTGGCAAAAATAAATTTTTGATAAATTTTCTTAGCTCAATTTTATATAAATATATTATTTATACAAATTACTTATGCATCATAATTATATTGTTAAAGCCTCAACGAAAGTAAAATATCTGTCTTACTTAAAGAATTTTTTTTTTCAGCAATTTTATTTTTAATTAGTTTTTAAAATATATATTGGCTATAAGGGGAAATAAATTTTTTTTTTTTGATTTAAATTAATATTCATGAAAATTTATTATATTACTTTAAAAGTTAATTTTTTATTTATTTTTCAACACACCGATTTTTTAAAAAAAAATCTCCCTATTTTCTGAAACTTTTGGCTGCTGTCCCTTAATATATTTAACTTAAATAATTTTATATCTAAGGTAGATATTTTTTGACTTTTCCTAAATGTATAAAGCGCTAAAAAAAGACTAACACCCTTATAAATTAGGATTATGATCAAATCTTGTACATACCAATCAATGATAATTAACTATAAGCATGCCACCATATTTTTTCATAGTCACAATCTAGTGTACTACAATGATCAAAAAGTACTTAAAATCTAACTATTTTTATTTAGTAATTAAATTTTACTTCATCTTTTTCAAAATACTCTGCAAATAATTTTTCCAAATAGTTTTTGTAAAAATGCTATTCGGAGTTAGTAGCACATTTTCTTTTATTGAATTAATGGACCACAGCTGAAGGAAATCTGCCTTATCAGAAGCATTTAGTGCTTAATAATTTTCCAAAAATGAACAAATAATAACTACAGTATGAGAAGATGCTTTATCATGATGTCAAACCCAGGAGTTCTCTTATCAAATTTCAAGTCGTTTAATTAAGATGAATTACTTCAATTAAATGTCACAAAACACTCAAATAATAATCCTTATTAACTGTTAGGCCAGTCAAAATTCATAATCAACAACACCATCACAATCAAAGAAAACAAACAGTTAACATTGCCTATAATTTTTAGAGACTTGGATATGAGCTTCTTTTCGAGTCCCATTCAATCGCCCGCCATCACTGGTAAGACTGGGCGATGTAAGAAATTTTATATCGTCTATCACAAACATATGTTTGAAAATTATCAATATAATATCTTTAAATTTATGAAAAATAAATAAAAAGGAATAAATCTATAACAAAAGAAATGTTAATACTAAAATAAACGCTTCTATAACATCAATAGCATTGCTTAATTTTTTCAATTAAAATAATAAAAATGGATTGACTTATAAGACCGGGATGTCTTGAAAGTAAAAACAAACACAAGCTTTGTTTCATTTTATTTCAAATTAAAAACTACTTAAGATTTACAATAAAACTAACAAAGTATTTCACTTTCTTGTATTTAAAAAAAAGAAATGTTCACTTAGGTTTAAAATTTTTGAGAAAAACGTGCTTTTGAAACATTGTTAGACCTTTTATTTATTTATTTAAAATAATAAAGTTACATTGACTAATGGTCAAATTATATACTTAGTAAAAATAAATCTAATTTTTGTTTCATATGTTTATTTAGACATAAAATCTAAAGATTTATTGGTTTTAAAAATAATACTGACTACCTAACAAATTATTAAAAGTAATGCACTTTGAAAGAGTTTTAAGAAAAATTAAAAATAATAATTTAATAGCACTATTGTTAAATTAAGAAGCGTCAAAACATTGCTTAACTTTTTTTGAATTAAAAAAATTTAGCCGTTTTAACTAATAGGCAAATTTTTTTAAAAAAAAAAACTTTGTTTTAATTTTCTCAAAAATAAATACAAATAAATGTAGGCTTTGTTTAAATTTTTTTATAATTAAAAACGACTAAAGATTTATTGGTTTAAAAATAATCAAATTATTATATTTACGTTTATTGAATAAATTTAAAAAAAATATATATATATATAACAAAGTAGAAATTACTTAAACAAATTACCTCTACTCAATTTTCTTGCTTAAAATGAAAAAAAAAAAGAATTTTTTTTTTTTAAAATTCATCATTTCTTTTCATTTATAGATAGAATTCGGAACAAAATATTAAGATAAAAGCGACTCTCAAATTAACAATAGGTAAACTGAAAATAATTAGCAAGAAACATTCAATCCCGAGAGATAGAAAAAAAAAAAGACAAAATAATGTAGCAGAAATCTGGCTGAAAATAATCTTCAAGAAACGTAAAATCCCAGAGAAAAAAAGGTGCATAAATAAACTATGCTTTAAATTCTATATTTCAATGCTGATCCTCTCACAAAACCATGACTCCCAATTCAATTCACTCTTCTGCATTCAGCATCACGAAATGAACATAGTCTACGCAGCTAGATGAAACCAAAATCATGTTCATCAGCGAGGTGACAGAGTTAGAATAGGCAAGGGTCCTCACATGTTAAATCGCGAGAGTCGTCTTATATTGGCGGCTTAAATCGATTTCTGATGCATCGCCTGAAACAAAAGTCACTATATCAGCCTGCCGATATATGTGTTAAATCGATATTTCGCGATACATCGATTTATCACCCAGTCCTAATTGCTGGTGGAGATTAAACTTTTTTAGAAATTTGTTTTCTTACTATAGATATTTTATATTGTTATAGTATTGTACAAGTGTTAAAATAAGAAAGTACAAAAAGTAAATAAAAGTAAACTTTTATTTGAGTAGACAACAAGTCAACATTTGTTATTTTTTTCTTCTCTTCAAAATTTCATATGAGAGGTGGCAGAACAGATAATTTGTCTAAGAATTTGTTAGGCGTAAGAAGAATATCTCCTCCTGTTTAATCAGAAACATGTTGATATAAATACAGGATATCCAACAAAAGATAGACTGATTTTGAAATAAAATTTTTTTTTAGAAACATAAGAGGATGAAGGAATGAAACAAACTATGTTTTATTTTAAGAGCTGTAAAAATTTGATACATAAATTTTAGAATTAAGTTAAAAAATTGCCAACAGATGGCACTACAAGCTATCAACGATCGCTTCTAGTGTTAAAACATGTTGTATAGCATAAGGTTTGTTTAAACCATGTACTCTTTTCGTTAAAAAAATTGTGTTTCCAGTACTGGGATATCGCCGGTTAGATTACAGTGCAGCGGCATTTCAACAATACTGTACAGAGCACAGTGCCATCTTTCGGAAACAGTTACATCAAATACAACAGTTTTTTGGGAAAATTAAGACATACAGTTGGTTTCATTCCTCTGTCATCCTTTATCTCAGAGATTTTGAAATCTGTTTTACACTGGATACCCTCTATCAGACTTAGATCAAATAAAAAACTTTCTGCAAGCAATCGATTAGCTCTTGTATAGTTTGTCTAAAGTAAGAACTCCCCCAGTTATTCGTCTGGACCCATGGCGTTGACTATGGTAACGAGGTATAACTATTTCAAGTAAGGGGTGGTAGATCCAATATTTAGGACAGGTTTTGGCTCGGTCTGGTCGGCGAGAAAAAGGGAATCTATTTCTTTGAGAAGCTGTTAGCTCTAGAATGGAGAGAAGCTACCCTCCCTGAAATGCACTATTCTTGTTTCCATAGCAACAGGCCTCAGACTTTATGGCGAGGGGAGTTCTTACAGTAGACAAACTATAACTGGTTACATTTTTGTCACCACCTTATTTTGGCGAAATTAGTTTGAAAATAGCGGAATTTGTTTTTAAAAATTTTATTTTTAAAAACTCTATGTTGATACACACCATGTGGATGAGTTTAGTAAAAAAAACAAAAATAGAAAACTAAAAATGTTATGTGCAAAAAATGCCCGAAATTTGAGCAAGAAAAAATTCTATGTAGAAAGCATTTATTTACCGAATATTATCCTCCTTTTAAAAAAAATATTGATGAGAGTTTTTTTTTAAAGTGTGTGAATCTGAATATGTGATTTTTAAATCACGAGAATACACATCTTGATGTTTAATTTTAAAATTGCCTTAATATGAGTGATGTTTTATTTTGAAATCATGTGAATACGAATCTCAATGTTTGATTTTTAAGTCACTTGAACGCGAATCATAAGAGAGGCTTTTCAATTGCTCGAATATGAATATAGATATTTAATATAAAATCGTGGAAATATGAAACACAATATGTGATTTTAAATCAAGTCAACATGAATCGTTATGTGAGATTTAAATTCGTGGAGTGCAATTTTAAATCACGTTTGCATAGGTAGGAAAAAGCGTAAAAACAAATAATTTTTCTGAGGAAAAAAAAAATAATGTTTTTGAAAAAGGCAGATTTTTTTATTGAGATAAGTGGAAAAACTCATCACTGTTTCACCTATCATTGTTCACCTATGTTTAAGGATTGATAAAAAAAATTTTCTTCTTTTTAATCTACTTATTGAAATTAACGCTATAAAATATTTCAGTAAAAGCTTACAATAAGTGATATATTCTCACACCCTGTGCCTCAATCACTACACAAGACTAAAATAAAGTAAGTACATATTTTAAAACGATATGTTCTTATAATGAGTTAGCTATTGTGCTAATCAATCAAAATTCTCAAAACATCTTATCAGAATGCAAGAGGACAAAATGCCTTGAAAAATGCTGGAAATAATCGAAAACTCAAGAAAAATGGGCAATTTTTTTCTTAGGTTTTTTAAAGTGAGGGGAAAGATGGCTTCTTTTTTCCGAAATAAATGTTTAGCAGCTTTGGTCTCGACTCTGAAATGAAACCTAACACAAGTCAGTAGAACTAACAGTTCTAAAGGTAAAATGATTTTTTTGAGCCAATAGTATTTTTACATTGTACTTATTTAGATACCTTACATTGCTATTTTGTTGCAATCTACACAAATATGGTATAGTTTTGATCTAGCTTTTAATTCCGAAATGAATCAGGTCAAACATACAGGATAATAGGACTATGAGTTCAGAAGTTATAAGAATTTTCTGCACAAAAAATACAATGTTAGATTTGTATCCATCTTTGCATCTGACATTGCTATCTAGACAGGTGAAGCATCGTTTCTCATGTATTTTTAATGTGCAGAAACCAATGAGACGGAGCACGAGTTAAAAGAACTAATCAGAAAACTTCAGAAGTTAAAAGTTTTTTTTTTTTTTTAAAAAAAAGACTTTTTTTTAAATTGTGTAATTAAAGATAAATATACTGTATAAATGCAGCTTCTAAACAAATCATATTAATTCTGGATATGGCTCATTCGAGTCGGTGTAAAAAGTGATTTGAAAGATTTTTATGTGAGACCCTTTTAAACAAATTCCTATGGGGTGTCAGCTTGGCATTTTTAATTCTTTTGCTTTAATCAGACTACAACATTTTCTGAAACTACAGTTATGCAAATGAAAGAGAAAAGCAAGATGAGCTAGAAAATACTGTTTTAAATGCCTTTATATGTATAAATTAGAATGCGGCGCTTTTAAATAATATCTATTATTATACTGTATATTTTATATAGTAAATAAATGAAAAACTTAGAGAATAAATAAATATGTTACCAATAAATATATCCCATCCAGGGTATTTCTTCATTACTTCATAAGTGCAACGTATTTCAGAATATGTGGGTCCACCAATAATGAAAACAATCAGTTTGAAAGCATTTTCATCTCTCTTGTCTGCATGCCAGTAACTTGTTCTAATCAAAATAAAATAATGCTTATATTATTTTTAATGAAACTTAAATTTAGTCCAGGCAAATTACAAGAAGCTAAAACAGAATCTAAAAACATTAAAAAAAAAATAATTAATCTATTTATGATTTTTCTTCTCGGTATGTATAAAATAACATAATGGGGAATGAGCTGCCACAGTCTTAATACATACTAAACAGGCTAATTTTAGCCTTTTTTATTAGCATAAGTCATACATTTTGCATTACAAGAAATAACTATGGATGTTAATACACAATTGACGGTTGATACTTAATCAACTGATTGGATGTTGACATTTAATCGACAGGTCTCTAGTGGACTACTTATTGTTGTGAAGGTGCAGGCATTAAATTATAAGGGAAATTTCGCAAATTATTGTTAGCTTCTATATGTAAAATTTCAAGTAATTGAGCATGCGTCAGTGCAGGTGAAATGGGTATGCGTTCGTGAATAAATATCAACCCTACGTAAGTGAAAATAAGAGATTTTACAAACATCCGTGAGTTAAAAACACTATAGTAGTGGAATATCAATTTAACTTTGGCCTCAAAATCAAAGCAAACATTAACAATGGATGTAGACTATCTTTTTAAAGCAGTGGTATACGATTCAAGATGCTTTACTTTACGTAAGACAGCTGATCTGTGAGCAGAGAAATTTGGTAGATTACAGATTTTAATGAATTCAGCAATAAAGAATTATTATTATTAATATAAGAAAAAAATATTATTAAACTTCTTTTGATTATTTAACTAAATTGCATAGTTAAAATAAATATAAATTATAATTCTGAAACAGTGAAAATATATCTAGTTTCTTATGGAACAAGTGCAATTAAGACAACCATAATGTTACACCAAAACCAATAATAAAATTTTTTTATTGAATGAGATCGCATAGTTGCTTTGTAAATTTTTATCAATATATTTCTTCAAATTCGCGTTCCATGTTTTTAATTTGAAGGTAAGCTTAGATAGGAAACAATATTTAACTACTAAAAACAGCGTCCTTGTAGCCTTGTCTTTGTAGCATAAATTACACCAACATAACATAAAGATGCGTAGCATCTAAAATAAACGCAAGAATGCACAATTGCTTCAATCTTACGCAAAGGAGCTAAGGTAAAAGCGGGAAATCTTATTATTATTCACCAATCATAACTAAGTCATTTTATATGAATTCAATAAGAAGTTTTTTTCCCAAACCTTTGAACTGGAGGGATAAGTCCTTCACTTTCTTGATATTTATTCAAAAAAGGAAATTGATCTTCATCTAACTTCTTTTGCACACAGTTCTGAAAGTTTAAAAAATACCTTGTTTAATTATAGTTTAAGTACTATATTAATTTAACTTACAAAAATTAGTCAAAACTTTTTTTTAATAATAATATACATAAAAATGAAGAAAAATGCATAAAATTAAATAAAAAATATATAGTTGATTAACCTTCTAACAGTCTTGCCCCAAATAATTTTGGCACAGCACTGGTGTTTTAAAATGTAACACTCGAGTATTACTCAGGGTAATTTTTTATTTCATTTCAGAGCATCGTATTGTTATACCTGAATATATGTCGGGAGAAGTTTTTTTCGGCTTCATCTCCTTGTCAAACCCAAATCTATTTCGGGAAAAAATTTAATTAATGCAATTTAGAACAATAAATGGCAGCATTTCACTGAAGGTTTCAAAGGATAGATGTTTATGTTCAAAGTACACGACATTTTTGCTGCAAAATGATGTTCAGTCCTTTGAAACGGTATATAAGGGTAATTTATTTCTTTAGAAAATAATTTAATTTTTTTTTTTTTTAACTTTTAGGAAATAATGCTCTACTAGAAGCAAACTTCACGACTGCCACACTGAGTGGTAGCTGCCTCAAGTGAATATGGGAACCTAAAAATTTTTATTAATGTAATCCAAAATATAAATTTTTAACTACTCAGTATATTTTATTTTGTACTAAACATTTAATTTTTGCTCTAAAAATATTGACAATTTATGTATCCAAATCATCAAAATAACTTGACAGTTAAAAGGTTAAAAATTGCAAATAATTTTAGATATCTCAGACTTACAAAGAAAAACATAAGCTGCAACACTATGGAATATTTAGTGGTGATAGAGTTAATTACCAAAGCGATATGTCTTTTATTTTTGGTCTGACAAATATAAAATTATTTTTCCCATTTTATACTACTTAAAAAATTGTTTCACCATTTTACACTTTTTAAACTTTTTATTTTACTACTCAGATTTTTCTTACAAATTTTAACTCTTATTAGAAATGAATTTCTGTAGTAACTGATGTAATTTTTTGTAATACTCTCCGTGGTGATGTTACAAAGTAAAGGAAATTTTTAAGTGATATTCCAAACAAAAAAACAGAAATACAATTAATTGTATGAAAAGTCAGTGTTACAAATGTGTAAATAAAAAATAGGTGAATAAAATTGGACTTATCTCATAAGAATGAAATCAGCAAAAATTACAGAAAATCTATAGCCTGTGTGAATTTGGTGAAATTTTTAACCCTTTTAAAATTTTTAATTGACGTTACAAAATAGTTAACCAGAATGTTTTATACCATAAATAAATAAAACTCTCTATTTTAGTGGCATCTTTTTATTAAATTAATTATTTTTTGGTCATTAACGGAAGCAAAGTCAAAATTATGATAATTATAAGAAAGTACATACTATAAGAATATCTCTGAGGAGAGGCTTCCACCTAGACTGCTTGTAAGTACTTTCAGTATCCTGCGATCTCTCAATGCTAGAGTCATGAACAGCTATGCATCTACCCTAATTGAAAACAAACACTATAAGCCAATACAGCAGTTAAAGAAGAAAATTCGTATTTATTACTAAGGTAGCAATTTTCTTACGTTAATGAAGTAAAGCATAACTAGATTATCGTACATTCTGCAATAAATCAGTACAGTCCTCCCCAGTTAATTGCATATTGTATAATCAAATAACCCGCATATAGGAATAAAAGCTATTAGAACCAGATTATTTTATATGAAACAAATGTTGAATTTACACAAGTTTTCCTGATTGTCAATCTTCCCATAATTGCATATAAAAGAGGAGGAAAATGAAAAAACAATTTCTTTTTTTAAGAAATGTTTCATCAGCTAGAATGAAATTTTTGTTTTTCAGTCAAGGTGATGAGAATACAATACAAGGGGACTTACATTACATTACATACAAAGGGAGATTTCCTGCTCAAAACAGGTGTCATGTGATCATTCAGTTTAAGGATTAATCAAATCTTTTTAGCAATTATATAGTAAAAGAGGGGATTTTATTTATGCCTCTTTGACACATTTTACTCATGCACTTTTTATAATGTGGGAAGTAGAGATGACTGTTAAAGGTAAGTCAAAACAATCTCTAAATTAATTACATATTTTCTTGGAAGGAAATAAACACAGTGTACTTTAGTTATTTCAAAGTTGAAGGATCGCTAAAAAATTTCGAAATAGCAAGTACAAAGCTAAATATTTTCTAAAAAGTAGAAAAATATATTCTAAAATAGACTAATCATGAAACGTAAGAATAACTAATAATTCTGTATGCAATAATAGTTGACTTAAATATAGCAATGATGATTTTTAAAAGTAAAATAAAAATAGTTGTGCACGAAATAGAAAAGAATTGGTTTACAATAAGCTTTTCTGAAGAAAAAAAAATTCATGTTCTATAACAAAAAATATTTGACATAATAAGGTCTTGAGAAGAAACTCTTCGACATAGGAATTCAAACTAACATTAGGTGGTTATGTAATGCCAAGGAGAAAAATATTTTTTTGACATAACAAGGTTTTCGAGATATCGAGAGTATACTATATTAGAGTACATACTTTTCATTAGAATTGCTTTTATATAAATTTATATGTCATTCATATTTTATGATATTAACACAAACAGTTGTAATCATAGTTGCTTATTGAGATTATTAACTCAAAACATACTATGAATTACATACCATTTTAAAGAAATTTTTTTTTGTAAAAACAGAGCATTTAAGATTGACTTCCACTTATAATCAAACAATCTGCTTATTTAAATACAGTTAGATGAAACCAATAATATTGCTTTAAGCGGGACTGACTGTATTTGACCATTTCATACAATCAAGTTACTATAAGAGGGGAGACTAGCCTGATAACAGAAAGAAGCTTTCTAGCTCATGATAAAGTTTTCATATATTTTGTTGCTAGCTTAGCAAATCACCTTGATATGGATCATGAACTATGATTTGAAAATTGCATTCACATGAGTCATAATGTGCAATTCATAAATCTCTTGAACACCCATCACGATTTTTATCATGTAACATATCCGTAAATATCATTAATATCATCCGTAAATATCATGATGTTGAATTTTCAATTTGAATAAGCATGTATTATGAATCTCGTCATTGAGAAAACTATTGCGTTTACAAATTGAAATATGTGATGCATAATTTGGAAAGAATAGAAGTTGAATAACTCTAGACGCAGATTTACATGAAACTGTAGAATGGAATTTGCAGAACGCTATCAACTAGCGATATATAAGAAACATTGGGATGGGGAAAACCTTAGTCGATGTTCTGTAGAAAAGTCATTTGCTTTGAAGCCCTCATCTCCCTTTCTGACTTCAAGAATTTCCAAACTATGTATGTTTCCTATTTATAGTTTAAAAAAACTTACTGGATGAAATAGGTCAGTATCCAAATGAAGAATATTAGCGAGTTTAGAAGCAGCGGAAAAAGGTATTTGTGCTTCTTTCATAATATCTTCAAATTGTTGCTTAGAAATACCTTTGAAAAAATATATAATATTAAGATTATTTAAAACTATAAAAAAAACATGAAACTAGGACTTAAAACTTATATTAAGTTGAAATAAGTCTACAGAGGAATGCAAGTTTTGCCAAACAAACTTACTTATTATAAATACCTTTAAAAGAAGGGAAAAACTGAACTGTGGTGATAAAGAAAAACATTTTAGGCAATATATACAATACCAAATATTCTAAAATAAGAATTTCATATAATATTTTAAAGTGTGCCTCATTTAATTTTTTTTTTTAAATAAAGTTTTGTAAATTATAGCAAATATATAAGTAAATTAGAGATAAGAAAATTTTAAAGGAAAACAAAAATTTTTTTAAATATAATATTTACTAAAAGAGATTGCTTCCTTGAAAAGAAAATATGTTATTTGCAAGTAAAAAAAGAAGAAAAAAATAAGAGAGATAAAACATAGCGGAAGGATAAAATGAATTTTTGCATAGGTTTTGCTAATAATAAAATTTTTTGAAAAAAGACAAAACAAATGCTGATAGTAATATGTATATATACATATAATTACATATGTAGTATATGTATGGATGTATATGCATATGTATACATGTATATGTATGCATGTATATGTATGCATGTATATGTTTATGGTGAATGTATATATGTACATGCATATGTATATAAACTACTCAAAACAATTAAAAGATATTGTATGTCTTGTATAAAATAACGGTATAAGCAATTTCTTTTGCACAAAATGGAAAAAAATCACAAATGCAAATTTTTCTAATTTTCAAACCTCGCAATATGCAAATTTTGAGTTTAACGTCATAGACGACGCTTTAGTGGCAGCGAATTCGATTTGGCTTTCAATGTACTGTAAGACAAAGCAGAAAAAAATTATCAACAACTCAATAAAAGCATTTTTTTTTTGCCAAACAAATGTCATTTTTATCCCATATAGCCTACTACATCTTTTGATAATGTATCAATCATTCAAATAATTCTCCAGGTGCAAGATCAACTCACAACCTCAATATCCTTTAACTATTTTGAGCAGTGTTTGAATGTATATGTACATTTGATATACATATTAAATGTTAATAAAATATAAACATCACACAGTAAAAAATAATTATTTGTTGAATTTTCTTATTAATAATTTTTTTTTCAAAGCTTTCAAAGATTAACCATTGAAAGAGATGTATTAAAATATAAATATTAAAAAATATAAATAACATTTCATTAGGAATGATTCTAAGAGAGCTTAAATACTTAGAGTTCGATATTACAATGTTTTTAAAGAGTTTGTTTAGAAATACTATTGAAAAAATATTTGGAACAAAGTATACTTAAATAGAGAAAAAAGAACTCAAGTCCTGTTGCAACAGCAAAACTTGAGTTCAGTTTTTGTGATTTTGTAAAAAAAATTAAAAATAATAATGAATTTTTTTAAAATCTAAATTTATGGTAGAATTGGGAGTTTTATGGCAGGGTCCTAATTCTATAACTATGCTAAAATAAAATCATATTGCTATGAGGAAAATAAGCAGTAAAACCATACCATGTTTTGCATGGAGTTGTTTTGAAATTATAAATTAAAGACATCATCAATTCTGTTTCTGAAAATTTTGATAAAGGAGAATTTTGTGAAGGGTCTGTACAATATAACTGCTATGAAGAGTCTGTTTTCACAATTTTTGAAGGGCTCACTTTAATTATTAAAAAATTAAACTGGAAAAAGTTAAAGAAAAAATAAATGGACATTTTCTTCTTAAAATGACCTTTGATAAGTCTTTAAGAACACAATTCTAAAATAGTATACAATAAATTGTTTACCTTTCTCAAAGAAAATATACAACAACAGTAATCTTAGCTTAACATTCAAATCCAAAGTAGGATCTGAAATCACAGTCATAACATTTGATAGTGGTCTTCCAAATTGCTTTCCTTCAAATGTTGTACCTATAGCAAGATTCTAAAAGAGGATAAAGTAGAAAATTAGTAACGATAGACAACATATTTATTTCACTAGCTAATTTTCCAGTAGGAAGCTACCTTAGGTATATTAACAAATTTTAGCAATGAGTCCTCAGAAATTTCTAAATCCGACAAGCAATAAATATGTGGGCAATAAAGGTATTGTTTTTTATGTACAGTAAAGCATAATTTCAATGTCTTTTTTTTAAAAACTGATATGTCGTTTCATTGCAGTTCCAGTTTATTCTTGATTTTTGTCATTTTAAAATAGTTTATAGATAAGATGCAAAAGAACATAAATTATTGGTTGTACGATATTTTATGACCCTTTTTTTTTAAAGTAAATTAATATTTGGCCTGGCTTTGAGAAACAAGTGAGCTGAATCAATTAAAATCAATATCAAGCAAAGAAGAGCAATGATTTAGAAGTTATAAAATATAAAATGTACAATTTTTGATTAATTTACTTACATGTCTATCTGTCCAAGTCGTATCACTATAAAAATAAAATAAATAAAAGTTAAAACTATAATTACTTGTTCCAAGTCTGAAGCATTATTGAGTCCAGCACAAAATTGTTTCATGCATTCATTTGCCATGTGTCTATAACTGTAGAACGTTTCATTTCTCTTACTTAGAATAAACTGTTTTATTGTATCACTTAGATTTGGAATACCTTTTTGCCTAATAAATGAGGTTTTTTCCATCAAAGTGTCAGTTTCTACCTTATTTTGTATCAGTCTAGAAACAAACAGTTTAAAAATTGAGAATTTTAAAACAAAATAAAGCTCTGTAGCATTCAAAAGTAAATAATAAACAATAACAAACAATAGCATACAAAGTAAACAAAAAAAAGAAGAAAAAACACAAATCAATACAGGACTTTTTCAGGAGACATCCTGCATGTTGTAACTTTTTCAGGGTTCACACTCAGTTTCAGGAAAAAAATTCCCTGATTTTTCCAGGTATATCAGGTAAATTTCAATGGAAATGCATAAGACATTTTATCTATACCATGCAATGTTTCATCAGAAAATTTTAATTTTCTTATCAGAATGTCAAATATTAGATTTTAGGAGCACAAACATACAATAGAATGAGAATGGAAAAGTTTCATTAAAAAGTGAAATTTTATAAAATAATTCTAACCGATGCTAGAATTATTTAACTTGAATCTCAATAACTGATTGCAGTTACTGAGAATTCTAAGACTGGTTATTTTCCAGGTATAATATAGGAATTTTCTAGGTTTTTTTCAAAAAAAACTTTCCCTAACTATTCTCAGTAAAATAAAATTCCTTGACAATTCCAGGTTTTACCTGCTTTCTGCAGATAATGCTAGTTGATACCAATTTAATAATTGAATATTGAGGGGGAACATTATAACATCCTGATTCTTACTTAGCAACATCAGCCATATGTTCATGCCTCAACTGGCACCACAAAGGGTCGTCTTCAGTCAGTAGGATTTTCTGAGTGGTTCCCACTTCTCTTCCTTGAGTTAAAGTAAACTCATAGATATCATCTTTAATGTCAAGGACGTCATAAGCCATGGCCTGAAATGTAAATTCATGAAGAAGAGGACTTATACAGTCAAATCCTCGGTCCAGAATCAGAACTTGACACCTGTTTTTAGCTTTTGGCTATTTTGGAATAAAAGAGACCAAAATAGCAATCAAGAAGAGGAACATATTTAAGATAATCAAATAGAACTTTTTTAAAAGTATACAGTTTTTTTTATTTGCAGCAATAACTATTGATAAACTTCTTGATCTATCTCTTTTTTTCCTTAGATTTTTTAAAATTGTCTGTTGATTTTTTGTACTTCGTACAAAATCAAGAGATTTAAAAGTTTATATAACAATCGCATTGTATACTATAGATAGTGATGATTAGAGAAGAATTTGTTCCGTGCTTATTTTCCTACTCACAGAAATATCATTCATTATTTAAATCAACATTCTTAGCATTTTTTATTTTATAATCGCGGTTGAACAGCCGACTCAATTTTTTGGGGGTTAACGGCTAATGTTCAACTCGTAGCCTTTTAATTTTAAACCCAATCTAGAAGACAAGGGATCAAGTATTGAGAGAAATTTGCCTTCGTAGAGGACTTCTTGATGGAACTAACCCACATTTGTGTTATGTGGAGAGGAAAACCTCGAAAACCGCCCACGGTTAGTCTGATAGCAAGGGGTCTCTAACCCATGATCCGCCTACCACTGAGGATATTTTACGTCAACACTGTGGTCGGTGTGAACAGGCTGCGGAATTTGTATCGATCAGCCATCCTTGGAATTCGAACCCGGTTCACCTCATTAAAAGGTGAGAGCTCTATTCCCTGAGCCATCATAGCTCAACATTTTTAGCATTCAGTCAGAACAATCGTGAAGAAATTAAATACATTTTTAATTAATCGTTTAACGTTCAACATCCTATTTATAGAACAGTTTCATTTAAAAAAAATATTCAATGTAGTAGGACTTATTTTTTTCGGTATTACCATTTGTCTGGGTGAATTAAAAGATTCTCAAATACCATAATTTAGGAGAGATTTAGACTGTGACTTGATCAGAATTATAAGAAGCAAGGAATTTTTGAAATTATTTATTTTGAACTAATGAGAACTTTTTTAATGGAATGGGGATTAACAGCAGAAAATAGTTAATTAATTAATATCAAATACTATACCACTTTTTCGAAGCCATTTATTATATCACTGAAAAATTTTTTAACATGAACATTAAAGAAACATTTTTTAAGCAAATTTTAAAAAATTATTGGAAGTTGAAAAATTCACTAGCAAATAAACATATGATTAAAATAAAGTGAGCAGATATAATAAAAAGCATAAAAATGTTTTTTTATTATATCTGTTCACCTTATTACGCTGTTTAATAATTTGTATTTTTCAAAATTCTATCAGAATTTTTCAAATTTTGGTGCCACCATCTCCCCATAATTAGGCTGGATATTTTAAATACTAAAATGACATTTTATGCATTATTCATGGAAAAGATAAAAATTAAATTTACTGTTATTTTCCAAATAGATTCCTTCACAGCATTCAGTTCTTTTTGCAATGTTTCAGCAAAAATGAAATTTTTCACAAAATTTCTAGGAGATAAAAAATATTTAATTGAATAAATTGTCAAAGTAATAATATGGCATACTTAATATATTTTTCAACTAAAAATATATACTTCATGTGCAGCAATTATAAAAATTGTATTAGAAATTTTAACATAGCTTATAAACAAAATTTTTTCAAGGAAAATTTGAAAACAATTTTCCCCAATCAAAAATTTAGAACAATTTCTTGCACATAAAAAAGATTTATTATAGAAATTTCAATTTGCTACGAGTTACGTTTTAATGCTAAAATAATAAATATCCTCTATTTTACAATTATCAACTATGAACTTTGATTACTATTTTTTAAAAAAAAATATTTTTAATTAAATTTTTGTTGGTAGCTTAGTTTGATTAACAAATATATATATATATATATATGTAAATACAGTTTAAGCATTTTTTGCCCAAATGCATTAGATACTACTTAAAGAAAAAGGGGGGAGGAGAGAAAAAATAACAGAGTTATGCAATAATGTGAGAAAATTAGATTATTCTACTTAACAGTTATGTTAATTTGTAAGAAAAATAGTATATTCTATCTATAAATCAGTTATGCTATTTTCTTTCGATTTATTTATTTTCTGTAAACAAAAAATAACTATACTTATATAACAGTTAAGTTACTTTCAAGCTGTAAAAGAAATAGATTTTTCTACTCAAGCAACTCTTTATTTCAGTAAGCGAGAAAACTAAATTATTCAAATAGTACTGAAGGAACACAGGCCAATACTGTTTTATTTTATTGACAACTGTTATAAAATTGCAAATAAAGCATGGTTTATTCATTATTTAATTTTTTACCTTCTGTATCGAATGAGAGGAACTACTCCAAGAACAGAAAAGACAGTAACAAGTTTTTTAGCCACTCTCTCCAATTCCACAGGGCTGACATCAGAGTAAGAATTGTAAAATGTGGAGAAAAATTTATGATCCTGCAGTGTGAAGACCTAAAAATAAAACATTTATTAGAAAGAGGAGTTAACTAAAAACTTCATTTCACTTTTTTAAATTATGATTTTGTGTAGTGTTAATCATAATGTAATGCAAAGTAAATCCTTTGTTACCAACAATGTGTGCAACAGCAGTGTACAAAGTACATGCCCAAAGTGAACTTCCAAGCATATATTTTAATTGCACATTAATGAAAACATCTGAATACATTTACTATTAATCTGCTGAAAAAAGTGACATTAACCACATTAAATCTATATCAAAGCATATAAACTAGAAAAACCAATTTCATCATTTGAAGTAGTAGTTAAATCGATTGTAAGTATTTTTAGCAATTCTTGATAAAAAGATATGAAAAAAAAATTGCCAAAATATTTTAACCTTTTCAAATTTTCTTTTCCTAAAAAAAAAAAAAAATTTTTAAATTATTACACATTTAAGAAGGAAACAATTTTTTTTTTAGCTCCAAATCAAAAAATATCTTTTAAAAAAATAAACACACGTTCTGAACAAAAAAAAAAAAACAAAAATAATAATAAACTCCATCTAGGATTTTCATTTTCAAATCTGGTTATTTTTCGTTTATTTTCAATCATTTCTTCCCTTTTCTTTTATAAAAACGATGCTTGTATTTTTTTTTCATTTTATTTTTTACACGTCAAACATTAAAATTACTATTTTGAAGAAATAAATTGAAATTTGTGGAGTATAAGAACCATACGGGGGATTGAATAAAGTTTCAAAATTTTGAAAAGATGGTAACTCTGCATGCTCATTCAGGCATGTAAGGGCAAAAGTACATGTCTAATTAGAATTGTTATCGTCACTGGGTTTTTCGGGTCATATGATTATCGAGCTTTGCTTAGCAGAGAATTAAATTTGAAAAAGAAAAAAATGTTAAGTAAAGCACTGCACAACACCCATATATTGGCCATGGAATTCAAAGAACCACAATTTTGAAAACAACATCAAGATGGTTATAATGTAATGGTTTAGCATTGTGTACAGGTCCCAGACTTCCAATAGAAACTGCATTAGGCTCGTCAGACCACCAGGAATAGAACCATAGTCAGAATTAATGACAAAGTGCTTTAACTATTGCAGGCATTTGAAAATAAGCTATTCATAAAAAAATTTAAATAATTAGTAAAATTGATCTCACTTTGAATATTTTTATTATGCTTTTGATGCCAAGTTATGGGTAAAGTTTGCCAATGAAGGTTCTTTTTAAAGAGCTTTTTATTTTGAGAGCAAATTTTTAAAGCCAACTGCATAAAAGGGCAAAGAAAGCATTCTTTTGAGCCAGGTACATTTTCTTAAATAGGCATTTTGAGCTGTGTCTAAAATAATGTTAAATGGTTCTAACAGTTCTCCCTAAGAATAAAAAAGGGCAGAGCGCTTTCTCTTTGTAAAGGGCACTATGAGTTTTCAAAGAGCATCACTTAAAATTGTAAATATTTATCAAAATGCATAATATTATAGAATAACTAAATTTTAAGCTCAACAACTTTTAAATTGTCCTTTCATACTATTTTATGAGTATATTTCAAATGGTAATTCTCCATCATTATCAAAATCAGAGAAATATTTGTAATTTATAAAAATAATTAATGGCATGCTATTTTTTCAAAAAAAGTAATAGCAAAAAGTTATTAATTGAAATTTTTCTTTATGATTTAAACTGAAAATTTTTAGAAAATAAACTTTTAAAGATGCATTTAAAAAAAAAAGATTTATTTAAAAAAATAATTTTAAAATTTAAAATTACTTAAAAAAATTATTAATATCCCCTTTGAAAAAAGATACTTACAAAAATTTAACCAGTTGAAAATAATCATAACGTAGTAAATATTTGTAATAGTAATCAGAATTAAACCTATAAACACAGATAATTTTACCAGTATGTAATTATTATTTAAAAACAATGAATAAAAATTTTCAAAATGGAATCTGAATAAAAAGGCAGTGTTTTCAAGGAGAGGTGGATTACTTTTACAAAAAGAGCTAAAAAGGCGCATTTATTGGGATCAAAGGGCAAGCAAGGCGGGCCGCCCTTCATAAAACACTTAGGGAGAGCACTGTGGTTCTTGTTTATGGTTCTTGATTATTTTTATTATTATTTTTTTCAAATGGCAGGCACTTAACGAATATATGTGTTCTTGATTATAACATTCTAGATAGTGTTTGTCACTGCATGTTTAAATGGGATTTTTTTTTTCTGTGTATGCCTTTGTCTTTCCATTTCGACAATAACTTTTTGAAGTACCCAGAATATATGTGTAAAATAAATTGCTTGTTTTCAATATTTTATTTATGCAGCAAACCTGAGATTCCTTTGGTAAGAAAAGCATATCCAATTCCGAAAAAGTAAGAACTTTGAATGGATTAATTGACGATGCCATCGAATTGAACATGTCATCAGGAACAGCTAAATAGAAAATTATGAATTAAATAAGTCTAACACAGTTTTATTAGCGAAATTATAAAAGACAGATATTAAAATACCTGATAAAAATAATAGATGCACTCGTTTATAGTTGGATGCAGCGAAATCTTGCAGCAAAAGTTCTATGTTCTATAAAATCATGATATCTTATTATTATTTCATCAGCAATTCTTTTAATAGTTTTTCACAATATCACTCAAATGAAAACTTGTAATATAATTACAAAAAGTTTAATGTACTCACAGTTTAAAACATATATTTCAATCTCAAAATTAACTAAATTAATTCAGACAAAACAACTTCTGATAATATTAACTTTTAAATAATATATATATATATGTTTTTTAAATTAGTAATGCTCTCAGAATAAAAGTGAAAAGGTGTTTTATTAAGAACTACCAAGTATCAAAGATTCAGCAACAAAATTTCTCATCTTGATTAACAGAGTTTTCTATTCTAATACTTGTGATGTTGGGGAGACTATAATTTTTTTATATGACAAAATGGGCCTTTCTGAAATTTCCACAATACATTTAGAATAAATTATGATCATACTTAATAAATATATGTTAGCATAATTAAAGCTGACATGCTTAAAGCTAGATAGCAAAAAAAAATAATAATAACAACAGACTAAAACTATATCGAATTTGTAGATGATACTATTTCATTCAAATAAATTTTTAAAAGAAAAAAAATAGATCAGTTTTTCTCCACCAGGAGTTAAAATGGTGCTGGAACATTATTTTTGAGGTTAAGTACAAAAGTTGACACTCTACATTTAATATTTAGATCACATTTGCATTTTATGTTTTTATAAAACACTTAAACAATCAATCATGTTTCTTCTTAGCAGTAGTCTGTTGTTTTACATCGAAACATAAATAAAATAAAAAAATTATTAGCATCATTTATCTTCAAAACAAGTTTTTCTTATGCAATGAGTTTTATTAGTGTTATGAAACAAAATTCAAATAACTTTGTTTTAAAAGAAATATATTTGCAATGAAAGATAATTTTGTAGAAGATCTTTATAACGCAAACCTTGAAATGTGAGGTTTTATATTATACAGAATTTTGCACTAAACAGATCATTTTATAAATAATTAAACTTACCTGGTTAATATAGCAATTTATATTGCAATAGTAATCAGAATTAAACCTATTAACACAGATAATTTTACCAGTGTGTAATTATTATTTAAAAAGAATAAATGTTTTCGGCATATATAAATTTTTTCAGTAAATACTAAATATGGCAATTCATATTTCGAACAGATCAATATTTAAATGTTTTACAATAATTTTTAGATATCAAACATGTACTTAAATATTGCTAATTTACAGACAAAAAAAAATAAAATTAGCAAAAACATAAGAATTAACAAAAAAATTATAAAGTTTGGTTTGTAATTTTTAATGATTGTAACCCTTCAGCAAATGATTTTTTTTTTTCTTTTGCAGCCAGTAAACTGTGAATGGTACTTGCGCAGTTTCAGAAATTTTTTCAATGTGATTACATTGTTTACGCCTACAAATATGATGAAGTTTATGAAGAATAGCGGTTCATAGAATTGCCTCATAGAGATTTTCTACTGCACTTAAAGGAAATAAAATATAAAAAATTCTATAAACAAAAGCAAGAAAATATAATTTCAAAGAAAAATAAGTGTTAAACAACCTTCTTAAATATTTTTCTTTCCTTATTTTAAATCACAAAGTAAATTAAATAAAACAGCTTAACCTTTAGAAGTTTAGCAGCATGCAGGCATGAAAATAATTTATAAATAAAAATGCCTATTACTGTTTTAAGATAAGGTAATAATAATAAATTAAATAAATAAGTTGTAGTAGTTAATTAGTATTATTTGCTGTTGAAAACTTTACACACTAGTTTATTTGTATTAAGGAATCTATTTCAAGGAGATGGTATCATAGAGCTATAACTTCAGGAATTAGAAATAAAAACACCACAACAACAACAAATTAATTTTTAAAAATACTTTTAAGGTTGCCTTTATAAGATAACAAATTATTGAGGATAAGCTAATGAGAAAAAAAACGTGATATTTACCTGTTCAGAAGGAATCAATATATATGTTGCATGAAGATAAAGCAAGGGGTTCCTTTTGTTATCTAGTCGCTCAATCACTAGAGGGGAAAAAATATATTCTAAAAACTTTCAATTATAAATATATAAATGCTTAACCGCTTCTCAAAAACAAGATGTATCACGTAAAAATAATATTAAATGTAATTTGAAATAATTTTTTAAATTATACATATATATATATACATATATTTACTTTTTATTTAAAATGTATCTATTTTTATTTCAGTTCATGTTCCTTTACATCAGAAGTGGAATTTTTAAAATACGAACATAAATTCAACTTTGATGTCACAGAAATTAATTTCATTAAAAATTCAATTATCATCTATTTGTGAAAGTGCATGGAGGGCAAACCCTAAGAACTGACGCAAAAAAATGACAAGAAAAATAAAAAGCATTATTAGCATATTTAATAACATTTCACTTAAAAAAAATAATTGATTTAAATCACAAGATTTTTTTTTTAAATCATAGACTTATAAAGAAAATATTTTTTTTATACAGTACTGCATTATCTAATATGTATATATATTTAAGGCTGCGATAATAATTCACTGATATCATTCTCATTGATAATAAAAGTTTTATTTTTATAATGAGAAAAATGTAAATAAATTAAAAATATATATATATATTGGTATCTTTCTTTTTTATGTTCAAGTATTTAACTGCACATAAGAATGTAACTTTTAAATTATAACTTTTCATTACTCATTTGTAAAAAAGGTTGCTTGTCGCTATATTGTAAGTTCTTTATTAGTATTTTTTATTTAACTACTACTGGTTTCATAAGCAAGTGTTTACTCATTCTTTTGAATGTTATATAGAAATATCCCTGTTTTAAAAGTGAATCTTGCTTTTTTATTAGTTTATTTAAATACATTTGCATTATATTAGTCATTTTTATATTTTAATATGCTTATGGTAGTATGCAAAATATTTAGTTGTTTTATAATCAATAAATATACTTCAAGTATAGCCATTTCAATTTAGACATATTTATTTTAATGCAAGTAATTTTTAAACTTATTAAATATGTAGTCAGAGTATCTATAAATAATTAAAGAATAAAGGCTCGTTCTGCCAAAAATAAATAATTAAAAAAAATGCTTTTTGACCAAAAATTTACTTTTCATTTGACAAATTGGTTCTCTGTCTTTACAATTCATTAAGGTTTTGAGTTAAATAAAAAATAAGTAACTCATTTCATTTATTTAGTAATAAATAATGATATTAACTTTTTATTATTAATGGTGTTAAGAATTTTAGTAGCAGTATTATTGTTAAATAATATTAAGTATTATACTTTTTATCTGAGTTTTGACTGCTAAGCACAAAAAGAATTTAAAAAAAGCTGGTGTTGTGCAGTTACATAATTTATTGACCTATAGATAATTTAAAAAACGTAAACAAAAATAAGTTACAAAAATTGCTTATTATTTAAACAACAAATCACAAATAATTTTTGAAAAAATTAAAGTATTTAGGTACAGATTAAACATATAAAATAATGATCAAACTAACAAGCTATGTTTTCAGCTATTAGTTCTTCTGTTGTGAAACAAGAAGATATTAAATTCATTCCAGTTGGCCCAAGAACTAGAACAGTCCACTCATTTGCTTCCTTAACTTTTTTGATAAAGTCATTCAATATTTCTGAAAGAAAAAAAAACTAATACTTCATCAAACAGTAGAAAAAATCTAAGTAGATTATATGTATTGCAGAACATTCTAGAATTAACTTAAAATTTGCATTAAGGTTGTTAACTTTATCAAACTTTTAAATGTGTATATAAATATTTATCCTCTTACACTGTAGAAATTTCGGGAAAATTTCCGTATCATGCTCTGCAGCAGAATAAACGCAAGGACTTGGCAACATCCATTCAGCAGCCTGTAAGGGGAACAACTGAAAAGGTATAACTCGTAGCCACCCTGGGGCCGACACCTCAACACGTTTTTTTTCTTTTTGTAAAAATTGCAAGTTTAAAATAACAGATTTGAAGGGTATAACTCATGGGACCCCTTAGGCAACCTTTTTTTACTTGTTCAAAAAAGTTGCAAGCTTGAAATTCATGCACCTTGGTGATAAAAGTTGACGCAACAGATCACATCACAAAATATCTTTCAAACTTCAACAAATATAGAAGGTTAAAATCGGTGATTTTAATAATTCTCTTTTTATCCCCTTCTCTAATTCTCTTTTTTTTTGTTATTTATTTGAATCGATTTCCATAAAATAGTCGAATAAGTTTGTGGATTTTTCATATTTACTTGAAAAATCGGGTAATAAAAGAAGGAATCATCACAACCTATGTAAAATAGTTTCTTACAAAAACAAGCTAATCCATTAATAACCACAAAATTATATAAAGTACCAGGGTCTGTCTAGGTTTTTCTGAGAGGTATCTATTTTGGGAAAATTTAGACATAATTTGTGAAGATTAAAAATTATATTAAAAAATCAATACAAAAGTATGGATTTATCGTTTCTTACGGGATACAAAAATAAAATTTTAAGAAAAAGTATTTTGTGAAACTACCGTTATTCCTAAAGTTGAATTTGTGAAGGTAGTAAATTTGGCCTGGACAGACCCCTGAAAACACAAGAAAAGTTAACATATTGGCAGACAACAAAGCTATGCTAACAAACAATTTTTCAAGCGTATAGTATGATGACGACTATTAAATCATTAAAATTCAAATATTGGAATTTGTTATAATGAAAATTTTCTCATATTTACTTTGTCGACATATCTCTCTTATTCCTTTCCTTTCATCAAAAGAACGATTCCAAGACATATGCTGGATTTAATTTAATGCTAATCCTTGATATAAAAGATAAGTTGATGAATTATAATACAAACTCCATGCAATTTAGTACAAAAGAAATCGATAACTGAAAAGCGAAAACACAATATCAAATTGTATTTTTGAGCAAAATGTGAAGAAACTGAAACTTAAAATAAGCGCGGATGTTTTGTTTGTTCTTTTTTTGTGATATCATTGCCATTTACAGTTTTAAAAAACATACAATATTACGTTTTTAAAACTTTTTCATGTATTTAAATTTAAAATATTGAATAACAATTCAGTAAAAATAAATATTTTTTAAAAATGCAAGGTAAAATTTTATTGGAGTAAGTTCTCCTTTATTATTTTTGCTCATATTATAATTTATCCGAACTCAATTTAAAAGTTGGCATCATTTCCAATTAACATGTATTTTTTAAGGATCCGGTAGTTTTGTTATTTGTTTTCGTGTTTTTTATTCCTAGAGATGAATTAAAATTAATCTGTTGATTTAAAAAGATTTTTGGATGTTTCTTTAATTAAGTTTTTACGGCTATACTTTATAATTTCCAAGACTTCATACGATTTGTAATTGTTACTGATTAGTCACCATATAAGGATGGTAAACAACAAATCAAAACATCCAAATTATTCATTTTTATTGAGCATTTAGACGTAAGTTTTCATTAAAATTTATTTCTTAATTATATCTACTGAAATTTTGCGTTTGAATCCATCTTTTATTTTCCTTTTTCTTTATATTAGTCCCAATTTTATTTCTTAGTTCTAGGTGTTGATAGTTTCAGAATGGGTCCGAAAAATGGGAAAAAAGAAGTTAGAATTTTGCTTGTGGGTGATCGTAAGTATTGCATCTTGATGTTTATTACTCTACGCGTGTAATATTGGTATTCTTTGTTCGTGTTGAAATGTGTTCACGAAGAGAGGAATAAATTCTACCATTGGTATGCTGTGTTGAAATTCGCACTAACTATTTTAAAGTCGCAAACAGATTTGAATCATTAACACTTATTTATTAATTATTGTTTAAAATCTTAATTTTATCTATTTTCAAAGATTATGTGTTAAAAAATGCATCAATTAAAGATTCTTTTTCAGAAATAAGTATTTTATTTGTGATTAGTTTTTATAACACCTCTTTTGTTTTTGTACATTTTAATGTCTCCTCTATGTTAAATTATATTGAATTATGCTTTTAATTTACAGTTAACTATATTTATGTATAGTTATCTATATTATAGTATTAGTAAACTATATTTATGTATAATATTTATCAATTACCACCCATAGGGAAAAAACTTGTTAAACTAGTACTTAGAGTTAGTAAACACTGGCGGGGGACAAAAGAAATTGCTGTGCGACTAATTTCAAGCAATAATAAGTGTTTGCTAAAAGGGAAGATTTCCGTATCGTCAACTATGAAAGAATAATTCCCAAGTCTTGCGAACTTCCAGGCAGCGGCCCGCGAGTAAAAAAGTTATTATTTTTTTAAAATAATAATAAAATCACAGAAATGGACCAACTTAAAGAGTATAACTTGTAGCCACCGCCATCTAAACCTCTACATGATTTTTTAAAATTTTTTAAATGTTGCTGTTCAAAAACAATTTGGCGTCTTAGCGATTGTTGTTGGCCTTGGAAGATCACAATACGGAATTATCCCCATCAAAAATGTTACCTGGTTAAATAAAATTTAATTTTATAATTTTTCTCTGTTAGTTGCAATTTTCAAAACACAATTTTAAACTGTTTTAGAACAGCTATATATGTATTATAGAATACCCATATATTTTCTTACCATCTTATTATATAAAACGCTAATACGTACGTATGTATGTATGTATTAATGAAACCGATGATATTTCTTTTTTCGCGCTGGCATCAGTATCATTTTTAATTGATTTGATTCGGCGCGCAAGAGCACGTAGTGAGCAACCAGATAACAATAACCAGAGTGAGCATTATCAGGTTGTTCAAGTCAGATTCATGCACTAAAAACATGACAATATTTAATTTAAACTCAATTAGGAATTAATTAATTAATTGAAGTGAGAATGCTTTAAAAGGCCGCTGTTGAATTGATATTTTTCTACTGGGAGCTACCTAAACGTCTAAAAAACGTTTAAGTGTTTGTATTGAATGCATTGAATTTTTTTATATTTCGCGTTTATTTATGCATTGAATGCAGAATATTAGTGAAGCAATATTTGATAATTTATTTTGCTAATATGTTTCTTATTTAGCTAATGTTTTGATTTTTTCACCATGTACAATCTAAATAGCTAATATACTTTTTTAAAAGCCAATAAGAACATTGGTAGAATTCATCTACATAAGTACAATACTATGTCTTTGATGATAAAATACTATGTCTTTGATGATAATATATTATGTCTTTGTGCTAGAACATTGTGTTGATTGGTGAGCGAGCGCAGCGAGCCATGGTTCACGGCGTGAACCACATAGGATTGTGTAGCAATTCTCGGGGGTTGGCGAGCGTTAGCGAGCAGGGGGCGGAGCCTCCTAGTTTTTTTAAATTCTTATTTTGAAAAAAAAAATATGCCTTTGCAATGTCTGTGATTTTTGATATTTACATTACTTACTTCTACATTTCACCAACGAGGACAATAAAATTGCCAATTAAAGAACAGTAAATTTATATTGTTACTTTTTTAAATATTTTTATTTGAATAAATAAAGATAATGAATTAAAGAAATTTATGAAAAAAATAGCTGAATTTACTTGCATTGAGGAAATAGATAAGTACCAAAATTAATTTTTGAGAAAATATTTTTGTAATGTCTATGATTTCTGTTGTTTATTTAATTACATAGTTTACTGATTTTATTATTTTAGCTGGTGTAGGAAAGACTTCTCTAATTTTGTCTCTTGTGAGTGAAGAATTTCCTGAAGATGTTCCACCAAGAGCAGAAGAAATCACAATACCAGCTGATGTTACCCCAGAGAAGGTTCCTACTAATATTGTGGATTACTCTGGTAAGACTCTTTTTTATTTCAAGTTTTAGATTTTTTCTACCTTTTGAAAATTACGTATTGCTGCAAGGTATTTATTATTTTTAAAACATTTCATATCATTACTTCATTAAAACTTCGCTGACTTCAAAAATATACTATTAGGAATTAACGGTTGACATGCTTCAAACACTCTAAAACAGGGTTCTATTTTCAAGACTTTCCGGACATGATTAAGATAAAGCAAAGGTGGAGTTTCTTTTTTTTTCCCTCTTTTGTTTCTTATTCATTTCTAGCAAGTTTTGAAAATGGGTGCCTGTTTTTGAGCTCTTGAAATCTGTATGTTATTTCCAATTCGAATATTTTTGAAGCAAATAAGTAATGTCTTTTATAAAGTTTTTAATCAAGTAATATCTTACCGCTTCAGTTTCTTGGGATTATTTAGTTAACATTATATATCGTATTTGAGAGACATAGTACGCTATTGTAGAGTCAAAAAAAAAAAAGAAAGAAAAAAACAGCTTGAATAACATTTATATTGTGATTGGATTATCTCTTACTGAAACCATATTTTAGTGGTTAGAGTGCCTAACCTTAAATATGCTGATTTATTTGTGCAGACAATATATAAAATGAGACAAAAATAAACTTTCTTTAAATAAATATGACCCTCTGATAGGATATGAATTTCTGACCCTCAAAATATGGGGCTGTCTGCAATCTGGGACTTAAAATCCTAATAGTTTATTCAATAGATTGTTCTAAAGTTTTGTCCCTTAATATTAATTTTACTTTTTTTTAATTAAAAACCTGAATATTATGCAAATTTAAAAATTTAAAAACTAAATATCATTTCAGCCTAATATAAAATGATTATGTACCCATAAGGAATTATTGAATAATAGATTATTTTTACTGTTTATTATTTCTCACCATTTATTTTTAATGGAAAATACTATTATTAAGTTGCAAAAATATTCTTTCAGCAATTTGAAATGAAAATAACATGTCATTATCTTTTTTTATGTCCCAACTGTGATTTCTGGTGTATTTAACACACTACAATGCCTGTCTGAAATCACTTATAATAATAATGAATTGAACAAATGATTTGAAAGTTCAAAACTTTGATTGAGAAACTGGTAGGAAAATTTTAATTTAGGGAAGTGGTAGTTGGAAATTTAATTGGGGAGGTGAACTGTTAGAAAACTCATCAGTGAATCTGTCTTCGTGGTAAAACGCTCCAATATGCTAAAAATCATAGAGGTGACGTAAAAAATAAGAATACTAGTGGATTTATGTAGGTAAAATCATAATGAAACTTGAACTATAATTAAACTATCTTTATCATTTAAATTAATAGCTGAAAGATAAACTTAAAATAATTCTGACTATCGTTCTGGCGATATAAAAATGAGATTATTACTGCATTTATGTAGGCAAAATTATAACTAAACTTTAAATATAATTAATTGAACGAAATTTCTTTTCTTATTAACAACTGGAAGAGAAAATTAGAATAATTTTGAGTATTAAATAACATTGTTGCTTTTCCTTGATACAGGTATTTTGTCAATTCTAATTAGAAGTTAAAAAATAATCCTTCTTGATTTTAAATTATTTGTTTTGTCACTCAATAGATAAAATAACATTATGAATAAAAATATCAATAGATGGATAAAAAGAGATTGAGAACTAATATTTCAAGCAGAGACCCTCTTTTATTTTAAAGGGTCCCTAAAAATACAGAAGTCCTGGGTCCTAATATGCATAATTTCCAAAGTCAAGTTGAAACATTGGCTTATTCATATAAAGTGTTTTTGTTTTTAACACTACCGTGTGTGGGTATCTAAAGATGTAACAGGGACAAAATAGATTTTGTCACCATGGTGGACAAAAATAAATATTTCCATTAATATATAGAGTAAAGGCTATGATCTGTAACAGTAGTGGCAGAAACTTTCAATAACCAAAAGTTTTTTTTTTTTTTACTTATTTGGCAATAACTATTTTTTTAGCACTTCGAAATTAATGTGTTTATAGATCTCTATTTTAAAATATATTTTTCTTTCCTTTTTTTTCTAGCTCAAGAGCAAACCGAGGAGTCCCTCATCACGGAAATTCATAGGGTATATATTTTATATTAGTGAGGCAACTCTAAAACTAAGTTAAAAATAGTTGTATAAATTGTAGGATGATTAATATGTTTCTTATATTCATTTTTGTATTTTAAATAGTTTAGACAATTTTAATTAGTTTCAATAATTTTTTTCATAAGTATATTTAATGTGTTCACGTCAACGTATTATGTTGTCTGTTTATCTGTCACATTTTGTGATATTCCTGTTAATCATTATATTCTGATCACATGTAGATTTCTTTCTACGCTGTATGATTTTTTTTAAAAATTAACATTTCTGAAACATGAAGTTTTAAAGTTATTTTTTTCTTCTATAGGCAAATGTTATCTGTGTTGTGTATGCTGTGGATGACGATGATACCATTGACAGGGTAATTTTTTCCCTATCATAATTTTTACTGTAAATAATATGTATAATGATTATTACCATATAGTAACTGAATAACATATTTCCTCCAAACTCTTTTCCCTTCATAATTGTTTGGTCCTTCAGTAGAATTGGGATTTCAGTACTTTTATGATTCACACAACTGTATATAATCAAGCATTTAAACGCAGGTGGATTTAAAACATAATAAATTTAGTCGAACAAAATAAACACATAGTGTACCTGTTTTTTCTTACCTGTATAAGCTAACTGAAAGCCTTTAAAAAACAAGTTTATTATGTTTTTCGAGTTATTAATGTATAATGCCTTTTAGCAGGCCTCACAGTCCTATTTCCTATTTTTTAAAAAAGGTGCTGTAAAGTGACCTTTATTTGTTCTGAATTAAAAAAAAAAACAATGCCTTTGTCCTATATTTTTTTTATTTATTTTTGGTTTCGATTTCAGCATTTTTAGAATGTTCTTGAAATGCCACACTTTGAAAGGAATTACATACGGGACATGAATTTTTTTTTCAACATTGCTAATTTACTGGGGGGAAAGCTGTTCTTGTGGATAACGAACGGTTTCAACCAAGTTGAAAGGGGAAAAAAAGGGACTGTGTTTTCTTTCAATCTATGACCTTGACTACAAATCGAAATTGATTGCCTTTCATCCTTCACCCACCCTAAAATAATTTTAAAAAAACCTTATTACTATCACTTTTTTTCTATAGCCAAGTATTAACCATTGTTATAAAAACATTCATTATTTTCAATATTAGTTCATTTAGTTGATAATAAATTATAAAAATGAGCTATATGAAAAATATTGGATTGAAAATAGGCAGTTATTTTACTTGCTAATTTTTACAGTTACGAAAGTGGCGAACGTAAAGAGTATTTCTTATTTTTTCGGGCAGAATTCTATGTTATGTTTGTTCCAATATAATATTTCATTATTCTTATTACGTTTCTATTTTCATGTGCAGTTGAATAAGTAGTAAAATGTTTTTAATCTTTAATTATTGGCATGCATTTTTGTTTTTAAAAATATTTTTTGTTGAGAAATTTTTTTATTTCAATGAAATGCCTCGAAACAAAATTTAATGAAGATTGGTTAATTCTAAGGGATGTTTCTAAAAATAAAGTTTTTGCTGGCATTACATTTTTTGAATTTTGAATTGACTTCTTTGTTTCAGTAAGAACCTGCTTTTTTGGTGATTCAAATGCAGAAAAAAAAAACTTTTTATTTTAAACTTGTGTATTGTTCAGAATATATTAATTAAAAATGTTTTTCTCTGTTCATAAGTAAAAGCCACTTAAAAAGTTGTCTTTCCTTTCTTTTACTTTTTTTTATATAAAAACCTTGTAATTATTTTTCCTACTGGGATTGTTATAAGTAATTTTCATGTACTATATATTTAGTTTTTTGATTTTTTTTCTTGTTTCATATTCTGAAATAATTTTATTGAATTTAACTTCTTTTAATGCATTTTAAAAAATTTTCTGATACCAAGTGTCTCATCATTATTGTTTACTTCGATGTTCTCAAGAGTTTTTTTAAAGTTTATAATTAAATTATTTTTTTAATCTGTTTTAGATAACTTCCCATTGGTTGCCTTTTATTCAAGAACAGCTTGGTGAACATCATCTTATTCCTATAGTGCTAGTAGGAAATAAAATAGATTTAGTAGACTATAGTTCTTTAGAGGTAAATATTAAATGACACATACTGAATCAAATAAATTTCCTGTAGAGCTTCAAATTAACTGTGTGTTTTTTTTTCTATTTATTTGTATAGATTATTCTTCCTATAATGAATCAGTATGCTGAAATAGAATCATGTGTGGAAGTAAGTGAATTTTCTTCAAATAATCTTCTAAAATTACGGTTAAGATTTTTCTTACTTTAAATTTAGACGTATTGAGATTAGTATATTAATAATTGTTTATTTTTTTTTAGTGTTCTGCAAAGACTTTGAGGAACATTTCAGAATTATTTTATTACGCACAAAAAGCTGTTTTACATCCAACTACTCCACTGTATGTTACAGAAACTAGAGATGTATGTGATTGGTTTTAAACTATCTCATTTTTATTTTCTTTTCTTATTTCAATATTATTTGAAGACTTTTAGAGAATTTCTCTAAAATTAAAAATGAACTTTCTTATCATTTTATTTCACATAAAAATTATGTTATTAACTATTTACCATAATTTATAAACATATTTAAATATGATTAAATAACATATAAAATAACATTTTGAAAATTGGTTTTCTTAGGCAAGAAAGCCTTTAGCTCAAACTATGGGTCCTGTACCCAATATGTATCTCAACCTATTCACTCTAAACTGTAAAGAATACTTAGGAAAGATATAAGAAGGAAAAACTAATAATTCTGGCAATTCATGAGAAAAATTAACTTTAACATCTTTGTTTAAGATTCAGACCAGCTAAAATTTTTTAGAAGATGATAATTAGGAATAGTTCTTGCAGATAAATTTCTCCTTAAACTTTTATTTTCTTAAGCAAAATCTTATTTTTCTTACTTTTTCAACATGATTTTTCTAAGCAGTTCTACTATTTCTGGAATTTTGATTAAGTACTGAATTTCAAAATGTTTTCCTTGTGGTGCATAATGAAAAAATTTTCAGTGAAACAGACTAACTATATTAAAAGTTCATAAAAAGACTAAATCAAGAAAAGCTAACTTTAGGGTTTTAAGAATATCAATTTTTAATGGACGATCCCTAAATTTAATAACTATTTATATTGATTTGTTGGGTTGCTTAGAAATTTTCATAATGAGAAAGGGTTCGAAGTAAAAAATGTCCTTTTCTATGTTATGAATTAAAGTGATAGAACCTAAACTTCTTTTGTTTACATTCTTATTTCTCATAACTCATATTATTTTGTTTTAGCTTACAGAGAAGTGCAAAAAAGCTTTGACTAGAATTTTTAAGGTATGTTGAGTTTATAAAATAAAATAGAAAATTATCTTGTTATTTCTTTTTTAAGAGTTCTTATGAATTTGGATTTCATTTACTTTAGATTTGTGATTATGACAATGATGGGATTCTTAGTGATTACGAACTAAATCAATTTCAAGTAAGTCTTATTTTGAGTAACCTAACATACAGTGATAAAGATAACTAAAAAGATTATATTAGTGTGGATAGAAAATGTCTGCTCTTTCTGATGTCTAAAAGGGACCCTCTGAGCCCAGTTTTTTAAAATTTTTATTTGATATGACAGTACCACCAGGACCTTAATAAGGGTGTTCTGTGCTTCTAGAACATATTTTTTTAGAGGCCACTGAAAACTTGCATTTGTACCCCACTCATACATTCTTAAAGTTCTTTGTTTGTAGCATATTATCGAAAAAATGGGTTGGTTATATTTGTATTAAGTTTAATGCTTTTTATTTTAAACTAAGTAAACTAAACATTTAAAATAGCAGAATATTTGTTTTGGTGCACGATCACTTAACACCATAACTATTCAGATGCAAGAAAGTCAAAACTTGATTGCTCTGGTACCTAAAAGTTTATGAATGGCACATAAACATTACCTTTTTTATAATGTTTCTATTTTTTTCATAAAGTGCTGATTTCTAAGTGAAAATTATCCATTCAGTTCTCTATAAATGCTGCCCTTACGCCTGCACAAGAGTATTGCTGATTGTTTAAACTATTTCTCAATTTTCAATGCGTATTAAAGTAATTTTTAATGCATAATTATCTGCAAATCTTTTATTAATGCATTTTAATATGCTCTTGTGACCTGCTAAGACCTTTTTCTTTAAAAATAAAATAAAATTGAAATAAAAATGTATTATTGATAATGAGAGAAATTTAAAAAGTAACCTTTGTTTTCCATATTTTCTTGCTGTTTATAAATTTAAATGTATTTTTCTTTTGTTCTTTTAAAGTGATATTATAAATTTTTAATAATTTTGTTCTCTTGTGAAAAAGAATTAATGTAAAGTGTAAATTAAAAAAAAAAGAAACATAGTTAATGCAAATAAAATAGAAAATTATGATATTTTTAATATTTAGCCTGTATATGCAAAAGTATTCATGCTCTTTTGTAATGATGTATGGGGTTCTTTAAACTGCTTAAATGTCAAGGCAATTTTATTTATTTCTAATTATTCTTCAATATATTGTATATCATAAAGTAGTAATTTTTTTCTTGACTATTTAAAACAAATATTTTTATTTCAGAGACGTTGTTTTGGTACTCCCTTGCAACCTCATGCCTTGGATGATGTCAAATGTGTTGTTGGAAAAAACACAACGGATGGCATTAAAAATGATGGTCTGACATTAAGTGGTATGTTTAAAAGTATATTTTACATTATAGTCATATTTATTTTATGTTAACCATATAATATAATTAAGAATTATGATTGAATTATGGATTCTAAGCATTTTTTATCTCATTTTATTATCAATCAAAGCTGCCAATATTGAAAAATAATACCAATACAAATACTTTTTATGAATTATAAATACAGAGCAAAAAATATTATTTTGTTTTAGATACTTTAAAATAATTTATATATAGAAACTTCTCCATTAAAGAATTTAACCATAAACTATCCTTAAAACTCTATATTTACTCAATCAGTTATACCAAATTTACAAAAAAGTTATTTGTATAATGAACTGAATCTCTTAAAAAAACAAGATTAAACAGTACTGAATATAAAAAATTTTTTGTTTCAAATTAAGATTCTAATTTGTTATATATAGCAGCATATATATAATTTTTTTTCTGAAAAAATTACTCTTAAATAGTTTTATTTTTAGTGCATATTTACTTTTTTTTTTTTTTTTAATTGCATGTATACTGCATAAGCACTTTTTTAACATGTCTGATTTAAAATTAAATTCTGAATTTTTACTGAAGGTATTACTACACCTAATTCAAGTTTTCATGTTAAAGTTCATATAGTGCAACATAAAGGAATATCACCAGATTACTTAAAGTGTGCCATGTTTCATTCTTTTTCAAAATGTTGGTTCTATGCCAGTGAACTCTATGCTACATTAATGGTATATAAAATTATAGAACTGTTCTTTCTATTTTATTTTGAGTAAACCAAGGCCATCATGTGGAACATAAACTAATTATGCATCAAAGTTGCTAGGTACACAAAACAAAAATTTATCACAGTTACAACCGAACACATAAACAAATAATAAATCTATGTTAAGCAAAAGTAGTAGACGAGGAAGAATTATATTTCAACTCATTCGAAGTGAACTCTGTATTTAATTAACTTATTGTTAATTAGCTATTAACTTATTGTTAATTAGCTATTAACTTATTGTTAATTAACATTCTAACTTATGTGGAGAAACTTAGTTCAACTTTAACATGCCATTATGCTTATAACAGGGTGCGTAGTGTTTTTAAAAAATGCTTATTTTCCATTTTTGTTTTTAAAAGCCCTGAAAGGTGCTTTTATCATTGGGTGTTTTTAAGAAGTGCTTAATTTTCCCTTTTTCAAAATGAGATTTTTCATTTACCATGTTGATTTTTGCTACAAATTATGCAAAAAGACATTGTTTTATTCAACGTTTTCATAGTTAATTCAACCTCAATCTATTTCGGCTTATTGTCAATCCATCGCTTATAAAAATGCCATTTTTTTTTTCACGATTCAAAATTTCATGATTTTTGGCAATTGTCAAAAACAATGCCAAAAGTTTTTTTTCCTTTGACATGACAGATGAAACAAGATAAAACTGTCAATTGACAAAAACTTTAAAAACATGCCTAATTATGATATTTTTTTAAAGTGCTTAAAAATATTTTTTGAGTGCTTAAAATATGCTTATTTTTTGTTGAATAATTTGACTACCCACGCTATATAAAGATTAGCTGGTGCTGACGTCATGGATCATTTGTGTAGGTATGGAAAGTCATCTTCTTGAAGTGCAAGTACACAATTCTCTTTCATTCTCGTCTTAGATAATTTTTGAGATGTCCTGTATATATTTATGGTAAAATACTGATTGTATTCGGTTATTGTATATTGGTTATTGATTGTATATTGGTTATTGATTGTATATTGGTTATTTATTATTTTTTGTTCCAGGTTTTCTTTTCCTGCACATTTTGTTTATTCAAAGAGGTCGACATGAAACAACTTGGACCGTGTTAAGGAAGTTCGGTTATGATGACAATATTAACCTTTCAAGAGAATATTTGTGCCCTAGGTAATTTAAGAGCCTGTTTTTTCAAATTTTTTTTATTAATCAAATATA
The DNA here is from genome assembly GCF_043381705.1 of Parasteatoda tepidariorum. Lineage (NCBI taxonomy): Eukaryota > Metazoa > Arthropoda > Arachnida > Araneae > Theridiidae > Parasteatoda > Parasteatoda tepidariorum. Next base: position 4,835,990 of record NC_092209.1, read on the forward strand.
ATGTTTTTGCCTTGGATAGCTTTATTTTTTTATTAATTCAGAGCTTAGTAGAAAGTTTTTTGAAACAGATTTTAACATGTTTTTTAATATAGTCTAAAAATGTTTTCACTTTGCAGAGACACTAGCAAATATTGATTTAAAAAAAAAAAAAAACTTACATTTTGTTTTAAATTCATGTTATATTATTGTTTCATTATTATTTTCAAAAATATAATGGTGCTAGCTTAATTTAAAATTTGTTAACTTTTTCTAATTGTAACATAGAGATTAAACTTAAAAATTATTATCTCGACTTTGTTTTTCTGTTTGAATTGTTCCTGCGTCTTTTTTAGTTTTTCAATTCGTTTATCTTTACCTGATTCGAGTCTGATACCTTAAAAATATCCATTAAGCAGAGTGAATTTATTATCAGATATTATTATTTAGAACATGGTCATAGTTTTTATTTGCATTGTTTTTGAATAATTTTATCAGCTGTCTGTTCCAAATTGTATTGTTTCGCACAGTTTTCAGAAGAAGTGAATCAATTTTAGTTTTTCAATAATATCAAAATTCTAACTTGCAAAATTCTACTTCATGTTTTAAATACAAAGAAAAGGAATGTGAAAGAGACCTTGATTTAATTTCCTCTAAACATTTTCAAAACTTCAGGGTATTGTAAATGAGCAAACAGATTTTAAATTTATAAATAGAAAAAGAATTATGATTAAATTAAAACAAAATTCCGGATTTTACCGCAGTGATGTGTGCTTTTTTAATTGTAAGGAATTTTTATTCTTATTTGAAGGTTGGTGGTTCCTCCTGGATGCACTACAGAGCTCAGTCATCAAGGTTACCATTTTTTAACAACATTATTCGAAAAATATGACCAGGTAAATATTTATTTTTTTATTCTCTATTAGAAGTATTAAATGCTATAATTGTTTTTATTTTTAGTTTAAATTTTTTGGGGGCAGTGTGTCTTTAAATGTTTAAAACGCATAGAAGACACAATTTATGAATATTAAATACAACTTGAAAGTCATTACTCGAGGGAGAGATCTCAGGGCCCAATCACAATTCTTTTTTTAAAAAAATGTAAATTTTTTTTGAAGGAAATTTGGAAGAATTCCTTTCTGTCTTTAAAAAGACTACAATTTTGAATGCAGAATCTTCATAAATTCTACAAAATATCACTTTTTGTACTTTGAATAAAAGGACCCACAAAAAATTTCATCCCTGGGTCGTAAAACCTGAGTCCAGCCTCGACAGTTTGTGTTTGAAGTCAACACAATATTTCAATGTCAACCAAAGAAGAAAAATAATTTAATTTTAAGTTTGAAGTATATACTAGTTCTAGTAAAGTGCCACTGCCTGGTATGCCCTACATCAATGTTTTTTTAAGGTCAAGTGCCACTGCCCAGTATGCATTTAACCAGTATTCCGAACACTGATGTTTATCCTAATCTATCCTCAGCAGATATTAAAATATCGAATAATTATTATAATATCAACGAATAAATTAATATCAAGTTAGATATAGCAAATATTTCAGACATTCACCAAAACGACTATGTGATAGTTGACATTCACCGGTGAAAGTTGACATTTTCTTGATTTAAGTCATTCACTGTAGCGCATATATTTATATTGTGTATAATAGTGATTACCAACTGGCGGCCCAAAGGCCACATCCGGCGCTAAAAGCCTTTTTTTGTGGACCACAAACTGTAATATATATTTGCTGTTATTTTTGCGGACAATTTTCGTAAAACATCTATATGAGTTTAAAATACTTTTGTTTCTTTAAAGAAAAACTAATTTCTTCGTTTCTGTGAAATTTAACATACCAACGGTGCAGCAAAAATTTATTCCTCAAGTTTTGCATGCAAGAAAATATTTATTCAAATACAAAAATAATCATGTATGTTGCTCTTTTTTGTTTTTGTTTTGCGAATATAATTTAGCATGTGTGTATCATAAATTTTCTCGAAGAAATTCTCCAATTTAACTTTTTGAAACCCTATTCATTTTAGAAGAAATTATTTACATTTGTAAATTTTGTGGCCAGCATTTTTTTTAATATGCAATTAAAAAATTTTAAAAATCTACTTCTTATTTTAATTTGTAATTTAATACCTTTGTTTTGTACAACTTGATAAAAATCTGACAGTAATATTTAATGTTCCATCAAGCATAAAAGAGTCCCATATAAAATTTTGATAAGGTCGCGGCCCTCTGTTTGACTGATGTTTTTAATTGCGGCCGCTGGCCTCATGTAAGTTGGAAACCCCTGGTATATAATATAAAAACTGTTATTTGCTTCTTGTATCCATATTTATCAAGTTGAATTCAATATATATAAACTTACATAAATTAAATGATTCATTAATGATGTTATGGTACTATGATATGTCTTCATAATTACTAGGACAAAGATGGATGCCTATCTCCAGAAGAGGTTTCAGATCTTTTTAGTACATGTCCAGTGATTGCTTGGGGACCTGAAATTGTGAATGTTGTACCAACCAATGATGTTGGTTGGATTACTCTGCAAGGGTACCTGGCACAGTGGACGTAAGTGTTAATCATTATTAAACCATATTCCATATTGTTTTTTGTTTTTTATTACTACATTTGAAAACATTCATATTAAAGAGCTCTTTTATTCCAGATATTTTTAATTTCATTTCATATACTTGTGATATAGTGATTAACATGATGTTATGTTAAATGATAAGAAGTGTGGAGGAATAACTGGTTCTTTGTCAAATGTTGGCACATAATTGAGTGTTCACATTTTTACTCGTGTTTTAAAAATTATCAGCTCTGTTATCTGCCTCATAAAATTGAAGAGAAATTGTTAAGATTTTTTTTCTTCATCATTATAAAAAATAATTCATAGAAATGAAAGCAAAGTGTCCTTGTTCTTTATAACAAACGCATACACATGTTTAGTGTGCAATGAAACAGACTAACCCGGAATAACTTTCAATCTAATGATTGGATCTTCATGTTCTAGGACTCAATCTTAATGGCTCGAGAGGGTATCCTCAAACATGCTAATATAGTAAGTGCAGAAGATATTTTAAGTTGCGAAATCAGACACCAAAAGTTGCTTTCTCTGAATAATCATACCTTTTTTTTCCCAATGAATTCAGATTTCTGACCCCCAAAATATAGGGGTAGCCACAATCTAAAAAATATGGTTTCCATAGTTTGGTCGGAAAAGCACTCTAAAGTTAGGACTTCTTAATGTTAATTTTACTTTTTTGCATATCTCGAGAACTTATTTAGTAAGCTGAAAAATGACTTGAAATTGAAAATGTCAAGAACTTGTTAAGTAAGTTGCACACAATTATTTGAACCAATAAAGAAAAAAGAACACAATGGAAATGAAAATACTATAAAAATTTTCACACAATTATAAAATTTGTTTATCCAAAGATTCCATGCAAAAAATAACTTTTAGTAAATATTTATCATTTTTTATTACTTTATTTAATGAAGGTCAAGAAAATTTTGAATTTTAAGGTATAAAACTTTTTACATCATTTTGAAGAACATAATTTTGCAGCAATTAATAATAATGGCAAAGTCTGTGGAATAATTTTTTTTTATCGACTAATTAGTATATAATCTGATACATGAAGTATATTTTGCAAAATTTTAGCGTTGTCTTTGTTTAATTTGTATCTGTTGCATCAGTTTTTTCAAAGCTTATTAAGAAAAAACTCCAGCACTGATGTTTATATTTATCCATCGATACTACTGTTTGAGCATATTTTTTGTTTTAATCCTCAAAACTTAAACATTTATTCTTACTAATTTACTAAATACTTTTTGTGCCAAAGATGGTTAAAATAATTACTAGTTAAAGATGTATTTATTTTTCAGGCTAATTGCAGCTATTGATGTGAATAGATTAATGGAATTTTTAGCTTACTTAGGATATATTGCAAATGCTGATGAGAATCAATTATCTGCCATAATAGGTATTTTATTGAATTTACTGAGTTTTGCATTTAGTATTATCATCTATGAAATTCTCCCACTGATTCACAATTTTCTATAGTTTTTCTCACTTTAAAAAAAAATATTTTATAAGATCATTATGTTTCCAAAATTTCCTATTATATACTTTTGCAAATGTGTAGTAAATAATCAATGAAATTTTTAAAGCCATTGATTGATAAAATTAAGTTCAGTGTCTGGCAATTTAGATTCTTTCAAAAGAGGAAAGTTTATACATGTTATACTAAGATTTCTGAGGACTTTTCTATCTAAGACATTACATTCCTATCAATAATTTCCAGTAGGAATGTAATTTCTTTAATCATAATTTAAAACAACACTTTAATTTTTTAAGATAATGTGAACATTTATCAAATGCTGTATTTTTTGGCTTGATGTTCTATTGGTGAAAAAGTATATCAGTCCTCTTGTTAACATTTAAAAATGTAGGTGCTTAAAATTGTTATTTTATAATATTTAATCTGATACTCTTAATCCATTGAAAGAGTATTTGAGCAAAATTATCGATGCTTACTAAAGGTTCTGTTAGGCTTTGAGGAGAACTCCTCCAAACTAAATGTCTGTGACTGTCTGCTGCTATGGTAACAAGAGAGAGCACATTTCTAATGGGGGTGCATTTGAAGAAATGGAGGAGTCAATTGGCTACAAAGCAAAGATTCTGCCACTGGCATGTGCCAAGGCACGTACAGGCATGATCAAGACCAAGCTATTCGCCCTCACACCCCTTTCTGAAGTAACTTACCCTGTCAACCATAAAATCCGCAACCACACAAGTCTGATGTCTGGAGATGTTCTTCTGAAAGCCACATTATACTGTAGACAAAATAGTTTTCTATGTTGTTTTCAAAAACATACTTTTTTTCTTACTTTTTCCCACTCTTTTGTTTTGCAATCTCATACCTGTATTATTTATTAAGCAACTCATCATTATTTGCATCTCTTTTATCCCTCCACAGTTACTCGTGAGAAAAAACTTGACCTTCAACGGAGGCAGACCAGCAGAAATGTGTTTCACTGCCAAGTGGTTGGACCTCAAGGTGCTGGAAAGGTTAGTATGTTGATTTGTATTCAATAGTTCCTCGCTGCTAATGTTCTTACCCAAATCTCAGATTGAAATTTCTGTTTCTTGTAATTTTTGTCGACATTGTATAAGACAAAGCTTCATCTTCCCATCATGTTACATTGAGATGCATAAGAATTTCAGTTAAAATTGTTCAATGTGACAATGAATTTATATATTTGAACATTTTCATTCCAAGTGTTTACAGCAGTGGGCTGCACAAGTAGATTTATTACTTAGCACCTTAGGCTTATGACTGGTGCTGTAAAATGAGCCTGAGGATAACCAGTAATGAACTTTTTAACTCATTACTGGTACTGCCCAATAATAAGCCAAAAGGTAACCAGTAATAAGCCCTTAGGCTTATTCTATCATAGGTACAGGTAATACTGAAGGGCACACAAAACTCTTCTATTTGCATAATAGAGGTCAAAACTAACCTGGAACCTTCTCCTTCTGAAGAGAACATTAGTTGTTAAAACTCTGAGAAATATGTGTGATTCCCACTTTAATCACTGGACTTTCTATGTCCTTTGTGTCGGTAAGTTAATGGTTCACGGTACATTTTTGGGCACTGCATATTTCATCAGCCAAAAATATGCAGTTAAAGAGTGTTCCCTAGGTATGAAAAGGTAGAGAATCTTTTACCTAGTTGAATATTTGGTGTTGAAGAACTATTCAGATACTCGTTGGGGGTTTGGTTGATAGAATCAGTATTCCTTAATGTTTTTGGATTAACAGAGTTCTGATTATTGAGACTCTACTGTATTCTGGGATAATTGTAATCAGGGTTTTCCAGATCTTAAAACTAGAAGCAGGATCTGCGATTTTCCTGTGAATATTTGCAGAATTCAGTGTTTCTCAAGACTAATATTTTAAAGCCAAGATAGCTTTTAATTCGTGGACTTCCTCAAATTATAAACTCTTAGTCTTCTTCGTCTTGAGAATATAAGTACTTCATTGGAATACGAGTTTTTAATTTGCTGATTTTAACTAAATCATGTTATCGATACGTTTACATACATGTTATTCTTCCTCCAACTCGATTATTTTGGTTTGGCATATTTTTAGGTTGCACCGGAATCTGCTAATATGGCTGTTCATATTCACGCAGTTAAAAAATCGTACATTGTGACTCTCATTTATTACTTCACGACTCTTATTACTCTTATAATAAGTGTTTTATTTTTATTTTATTAACATGATTAAATCATATGTAATCTGATTTTTTTTTTAATTCCAATTCTTAGACATCTTTTATGCAAGGCTTCATTGGTAAGACGCTTCAGTTGCAGGCATCCATTAATAAAGCTGAGCTCACTCCCTATACAATAAATTCATTGCAAGTATATGGACAAGAAAAATATGTTCTTGTAAGTTTTATAATATAGTTTTTTATTAACTTATTATCCTCCTCTGAATACTTAAATTTTTTATTTTTCTTATAATCATCTTAACATTTTTTACAGTCTCTGCTATTTTTAAATTACTAAAAAAATTAATATTTTAATATATGTATATATATGACGTCTTCTGATGTTATTGAAAAAAGTGATGGATGCAACATTTTTACTTCATCTCAGATTTTTATTATCACTTAGATGGACCTAGTGGCGTAGCTTATGTTAACAATATGTAAAAAAAAAAAAGCACTCAATTTTGCTTAATCCACTGTTATATATGGTAATTTTGGTTGAGAATTATTTACAAGATTTTTAACTACATAAATAAACATAAGCAAAATATCTTTATTAGTCTGCAACATGGCGCCATATCTTTTTAAGAGAATTTTCTTTATGATTATTACTTCTTGGAATGATTTCCTATTTGCTACAAAAAAAAAGTATTTCTATTGGAAATTGAGTATTTCTTACTTAATATTCATTACCCTTCATAAAATATCTGATCTGCGATTGTGAATTAAGAGATAATTATTTTAAACTATAATTTAATATAAAATACTCATATGAGGCATTTTATGTTACATACTTATGTATAAATTGTTTTATAGATGCACGAAGTAGACATATTTGGCATGAATGACACATTGACTCCTCCGGAACTCTATTGTGATGTTGTATGCTTGATGTATGATGCTAGTCACTGCCGTTCATTTGAGTATGTTGCTAGAATATTTATGGTAAGTTAGCTCTTCTTTCATTTTTATGAATCGTCCATTTTTTTATACATATAACTAATCTCCGTAAGAAACAAAATCGTCTAAATATTTATAAGAATTATATTTGATTTTCTGTATTTTTTATTTCAATGATAAAAATAATAAAAATAACTGATAAAATTTCATTACTTTTTATTGTTTTGACTTCATGGCAATATTCTCTGTTAGAATAAAAGGTATCAATAACAAAATTTTGTTAATTTCTATTGGAAAGGTCTTGGATTTGAAGGATCAGAAAATAAATTTTGTTAGATTCTTCAGGAAAAGTTTTTGCCTGTGGGTCCAAAGGATCTTGAAAATGTCTTGGTTTGAAGCTCCAAAGTATCAATACGCAAATTTTTTCCTTTTCTAAGAAAATCTGGCCAATTTACCAGAAATCTAGAAGTCTAGCTTCGTTTCACTGAGGCATGCAAAAATCAAATTAGGACCAAAATTTTCCATTATTCTGATAGCAACTAAAAAGGGATAGCCATACCATCTTTTTCGTTCTGTAGTCCGAAATCAGTATATGGATTTTGGGATTGCTGGCTACTATTTATAGTAGCCCATGCTTGATTTTAGTGATCTCAGACCAACTGACCCAGTTAATTGCGGGCCACGTAATACACCGTTATCTCTTTGCATATAAGTTTAACAACTTTAAAATCTCTTCATATCAGTCAAAATAGATTCACATCGTTTCTATAGCAACAGATAACCTCAGACTTTAAGTCTAGAGGAGTTTTGACTGTTGGACAGTATATATAATTTATTATTATTCATTAAAGTGATCAAAAAAATTCTAACGCTTTTAAATATTTTTCATTTTAGAAATATTTTGCTGATAGTAAAGTTCCAGTTTTAGTTGTTGGATCAAAGTGTGATCTGCCCACAGCTGTACAAGACTATGGAATGCAACCTTTGCAATTCTGTGCAAGACACAAACTTCCACCCCTACAAGCATTTACAGCCAATGGTGCTATTCGCAAAGATGCATATATTAAGCTTGCCACTATGGCTGCATATCCGTATGTATTTTCTATCTCTGTTATCTCTATATATTTATGCATATGAGTCACTGTTTGATAAAAAAAAAAATTATTTTGTCTAAAAAAATTTTAAATCTAATCTAATCAAAAAATTAATTTATGTAAATATTTTCATTATTATTATTCTGTACCCTATAAATAATTCTGATATATTTTTCAAATAATGCAACTAGTATCCGATAAAAAAAAAAAATTTTCTTTCTTTTTTTTAAAATTGTGCGAACAGGACATGAAGGATAGAATGATATGCTTAGAAAATAACTAAAACAGAAAATAACTCGATTTAGAAACGAAAGACACCTTTCATTTTCTTCTTCATTTTAATTGCAGTTTTTCCAATTACCTAGAAGATTTTAACTAAGTTTTTTTATAACCATATTCAGCATCTCAATAATTTTTAAACATGAAGCTCTTTTTTAATTTTTTTATTTATTTGTTTACAATGGCAAGGCATATTACATTTATAAAAACAAGCCAATGTGAAACAATGAGCAAGCAATTGCAAAAAGTGAAGTAAGATTGATCCAAAATTAAATATTTCTAAATTTACTTGTGTTTTGTAAAAACGTGGAAGTAACAGCTGTTTCATCAACTACTGAATTGGGTTGCATAGAAAACATGTATACTTTGCTTTTCTTGTAGGTTCTTTAAATCTCTCTGAATTCCAGCCTCTGATTAAGCCCTGGTTAAAGTATTATTTGTATGCAATATACTCAAGTTTTATTAATAGATCACTCTTCCATGGAATACTTTTAAATACACAGTACGTTGGTCACTTGATCTGGGTCAAAAGCTTGGAAGTTTCATAGAAAAAACGAGCTTGAATAAGTGGAAAAAATATAAATGATGCCATTTTCCACATTTTTGCACAGTCTATAGGGCTTTATTCATAATTTTTTAATTCAACAAAAGTTGGCACATTGTACATAACCAAGTTTTTTAACACACCTAATTCTTAACAAAAAAAACCTGAATTTGTCTCCCAAACAAATTTCAAAATTGCCGTCTTTAATAGAAATTGTTTTGTAAAAAGTTTCTTCAAATTTCTATTTTATAGTTTATTGCTTTGCACTTCTTGTGTGAGTTAATTCCTGAAATTGTATGCACTAACATTTAGTGTTTGTATTACTGATATTTTTTTACATTTATATGAAATCAATGAAGAAACATGCATACCTGCCAACTTTTACGCATTTGGCGTTAAATTTTATTTTTATATTTAAAGTGGTAATAAATATATACTATTTTTTTCTTTTATAAACTTAATTTTTAAATGATTTTGATCATAACTAATCTTTAAAAAAAATTAAGCATATATATTAATATGTGTTACTATCATGGTTGTTAGCTTAAGCTTTCTCATATACGACATATATTTTTTTTTGCTTAAAATTGAAATTCCATTTTAATACCATTGGGAAAAAGTTGGCAGGTATGAACATGCATGAAATAGTCACTCTTTTATCATATTGTATTTAATTTTTTTGTGTGTGTATGTGTATGCAAATTGTTATTGCATTGTGGTCATTTGTAAATTTATCTGAGTTTTTTTAGAATTAGTAGCAATTTTATTTGTAACATTTAGCCGACCTATCGAGGAGATCTCAACCTCTTGTAAACTATCAGTATACAAGTGAACCTTGAGATCTCCTTGTTCGACAATAGTTAGATGTAGCTGTTAAAATTGCATGGTGACTAGCTTTTTCTTGGGGGCAATTCATTTGGTTGACTTAGTCTCTATAAGCAAAACGTTAAACATTGGAAGCTATATTTTTCAACATTTTACCCATAATTTAAAACACCCTCGATACATACTTTGAAATTTAGATTATTTATTCTTTTCATTAATGTGTCATTTTACTTTAATTGTAATAATATGAATTATTAAAAATGTTTATCATTTTTGTTTGATTTTTTGCATGATTATATCGCTAATAGGCAAAATTTAATTCTTCATATTTGTTTTTATTCTTCTGGTATTACGAATTTCATATCACGTATTGTGTTTACAAGCTTTACGATTAATATTCACGTGATTTACAACTCTTCCTTACTCTTCAAATATTCCATGTTTTTTTTTAAATCTTATTTTTCACTATTCATACTGACCTAATTTACAAACTGCAATTACAATTTTATCTTGATTTGCAGATCACACAAGTGAGCTTCCACTCTTCTTATCAACCACATTTTATGTAGAAAAAGCACATCTTGATTTGTTTTCAGAGGATTTAGAAATCAAATATCGCAATTCGTATTCATATGACTTTGAAACCAAATATTGTGATATATATTCTTAGGATTTAAAGATGTCAATCGTGATTCATATTTATGCATTTTAAAATTCAAAAACACTGTGTTTTTATATTGATTTAAAAATCAGAGATTGCGATTTGTATTCACAAGATTTTTAAAATCAAGTATCGCAATAGGAATTGTCACAATTTAAAAATTACACGTCATATTTATTTTTTATCCAATTTGTAAATTAATATTCACGTAATTTATATTCACTTTAAAATTCAAACATCATAATTTGTTTTCAAGTAATTTTAATAACCATTGTGATTTGTATTCGCACAATTTAAATATTACGCATTATGATTTTTAGTCATCTCATTTATAAATTACGCATTTGGATTCATATTCACGGAATTTTAAATAAAAAAAATTGGGATTTCTAGTCACAAAATCAAACATTGCTACTCGTGTTTCAGCATGTTCAGTTTATTTTTATAACAAAAGTTAATTTCAGAGTTGACTATACCAATTCTATGGATAAAAAGTTTAAAAAAAAGTTAGTTCTGTATCTTGCCTAATTATGATTCAAAACATATTTATAGCATATAAATTCGATATTCACACAAATAATCAAAATATAGTAATTTTAAATTTTTATGTCATTTTCCCGAATCTAGTTTAGTTTAGTTAGTTTTCTTTCCTTTTTTTATCATTACATAATATCCAAACCTCTCAATAATTGAAATCTATTAATATAATTAGGAAAAGTAGGTATTTATATTCCTTTGAATAAAAAGGTTTATAATTGTGATAAGTTTTATTCATTCATACGTAGTTTTAAAAATTTATGAAATGAGATCAGAAAGAAATAGTATATCTATTCTTTATGTCTGAAAATTAATATTATAATTTATAACTTTTTGAAAGCAGAAATTGTCCACAGTCAATAAATATGCCCCATATATAAATTTTTTTCTCCAGAAAACTTCAGGTGAATCTCTATAAGTTATAAAGTATAACACTAAGTTGGGTAACTTAATTGAAAAATGAAGTTAGGAAATGTACTTGTATTAATCCTGATAACTTTCTTTAGTTTAAATCTTTTCCTCTCTAGTGTCTACAAACCTGCTTGGAAGCTGTTGTGTCAGTCAAGGTGGGTAAAAACTTCTTCTGTTGCATGCATGGTTTATTATAAAGAATTACTTGGTATTTTAAGCATGTTGTTTTGTTTCATTTGTAAATAACCCACTCCTAATAATCTAACTTTATGCAAACCCAAATGAAATTAGTGGCAATGTTATATTAAATATCATTATTTGAACATTTTCATACATTATTCAATGTTCTGGATGTGTATTAAATATTTTAATTTATTTGTAAGATTTCATTTTTCACACAGAATTTAAAGTTTTTTTTTCATTTAATTTTTATTATTGATTTTATTACTATAATAGTATATTATCATATTACTATTTTACTGATCATTACTGACACTACTATTATTACTGCTTATACCGACACTATTATTATTATTCTGATTTATTGCTTTGCATTTCTTTTTGACCACAGAAAAACTTGTTACAGTTGTTTGCTACTTGTGCCATAGTATTTACTACTGATCTTCATCCATCGAGGTTTTTAGAAATTGACTTAATTAATGTTGTATAGTTGCATAAGACTAAAATACAATATTTCCTTGATTAATATAATTTTTTTTTCTTCAAAGACAGCACTGAAAAACTTCTAATACTAATACTTCAGTTAATATGTGTTACATTATATGTGTCACAGTCACACTTAATAGATTAGATAGCTGTTGCCCAAATAGTAAATATATTGTTATATCCATTTTTTATTTTAATTAATTGATGTCCAATTGCAGGCACTTGCCGATGGCACAAGACTCGACAATGTGGGTGAAAGCTGGACTTGGAATGGCCGCAGTTGCCTTTATCAGTTTATTTCTTGTTAAAATCATAAAAGCAGCATCAGATAATAGGTAATATTCAAATATATTTAAACTTGTTTGTGTAATTTAAACTAGATTTTAGATAAGTCCCCTAAAGCTATAAGCGCTCAAACTAATGTCGCATAACCATTTATGCTAAGAGTAAAACAATTTATGCCCACTTCCTTACTGGTGAAAGCTTGTATATTTTTAAGGATATCCACACAATATTTATATTTAATTTATTTAAATTAATTTAGTTATGTATAAGCACTAAATATTGATAGCATAACATAAATAAAAGTACAACAATATAGAAACTCGAAGTAATACTCTTAAATGTAATCTACCATTTAATTTTTCGCAGCCAAATAACTGTAAACTGCTTTGAAGTATTTATATGGTATCAAATGGTTATTGTAACTGTAGTACAATAATAGTATATGTAATAATAACTTAGTTCATTAGCAATTAATGTGTTTTTTCATACAGTTTGCTTCAATTTCAAAAAATTTTCTGTTTTTTTCTTCTCCCCTTTAAGAAAATTAAAATCTATGCAGAGTTCTCCCTATGAATAAAAAAAGGCAGGGTGCTTCACAGAAAAGGGCACTTTGAGTTTTGAAAGCACACTCACTTAACTCTATAAAAACTTATCAAAATATGTAATAACTGAATTTGATCTTCAACAGTCTTTAAATTACCCTCTGATACTATTTTATTTATATATTGCAAAAAGAAATTCTCACACATTGTCAAAATGAGAAAAATTCGTAGTTTATAAAAAATAATTAAAGGTCTGCTAAAAGACAATTTCTGAGCTTGATCTTAATTTTTTTTTTTTAAATTAACTAAAAAATTGATTCATTGATAAACAGCTTGAAAGTTTTTTCTGTAATTTAAACTGGAAAAAAAAAAGAATATTTAATGTCGATTTTTAAAAAAAGCTATGTATTTAACAAATAATTTTAAAATCACTTAAAATTTATTAACATATTAAACCCTTTGCCCCTGAAAGAGAAAGTAACTTAGCCATTTGAATTAAATTAGAAATAAATTAAAATTTTGCCAGTGGAGAATAATCTTAACAAAGTAAATATTTCTAATGGTAATGAAAATTAAACCTATAAACACAGACAATTTTAACAGTGAATTATTTTTTTCATGGAATATGGGCAGAAAAGGCATTGTTTTAAGGGATGGAAGCTTATTTTTACAAAAGGACGCATTTATAGGTATAAAAGGGCAAGTCGCCCTTCTAAAAACGCTTAGGGAGAACACTGATATATGATTATTGCAATAGGTACATTTCTTCAATTTTGTATTGTGAAATATAATAACCACTTAAAGTATTATGCATATTATTTATTATATTAAAAATCTTTATCTTACTGTTTTCAGGTAGCAGCGGATGTAACCTTAAAATGGCTGAAGTTAAACCTGCATGACTTGAAAACTTGTCACATAAGTTTTAGAGTGGACTCTTAACGTTTGGAAGGTTTTTTTCTTTCTTTTTTCAGGCTGTGATGTGAATGCCTGAAATTTGGACTTTGAGGGGTGTAACTGTGAAAAGGAAATAAATTAGAATGTCTGTCCTGTATTTATTTATTGTAGGCGTCAACTCTAGGCGATGAATTCGGTGGCTTGTAAATATGAGGCATTGTTTAAAAAAAATCACTGAAAAATGTTAAGCTGTAAACATTTAATACCATGGTGTTCAATTTGCAGTCTTTTTTTATTGCTGTTCAATGCTGCCAATTTTTTTAAATGCTGCCAAAATATTTGCAATCTTAAGACATAAAAAATTATTGCATTGTTGAAGAAATTTTTTTTTAATAACCTTATTGCCGGAAAAGCTACATATCACTTGTGAAATGTATCTTTGCAATACAAATTTGCTTAAAGAGCGCATACATTAATTATCATTTTACCTGAGTTAATTTTAGTTTTTAATCTTTTCACTATTAGTTTAAACTTAATACCCTTCAATAAATTTAAATGTTTTTTTTTCTTCTTCATATATCTAGGGATAGAAATTAAGAAAATTTAGTCACTGGTTTGTGGACCCGTGACTAAAAGATATTACTAATTTAAACACATTTTCACTGATCACTTTGCATGTCTGTATTAGATTATTTGTCTAAAAAAATTAAATTAAGTGAATTTAAATGAAAAATTACAGTAAGGAGAATGTGTAATAATCTACTTTGTGACAATAAAAAAGACCAAACCAGCGTACCATTCCCTTGCATTGATTGCTGGTTCGGGGACCACACATTATTATTTCTTGGGGGCCCTGGACCAAAAAACTATCATTAATTCTGATTAACTAGTTTTTCTTTTTAACTGTCCATACCTTAACATTCACAAATTAGACACCTGACTTTTACCTGTTTTGCAAAGTCATCACATTATCTCAATGCTTTAACATCTTGAACCTTTTCAAACATTACATTTCTGTAATAATAAAAATTTCAGATAAATCACTTACCATGACACTAATTTGTTTGATATGAATAAAGGAAATAAAAAAACATTGGTTTGTTACATATTTCTTTTAAGTTCAGTTGCATAATAACTCTGATTTAGGATTTTAAGTGATAAAAGTTTAGTGTTTTTATTACTAAACTTGTTGTATTTTGATACAAAAGAAGTTCACTTCATAAAAAATTATTTGCATTTTATTTAAGCTTCAGGCTTATTTTGGATAAATTTTATGTATATTGATATAAAAAATTTGACATTTTTTTGCTTGCTTCAAAAATTATTATTTACATAAAATATTTTGATATGAATGGCATACACACAATTTTAATCTATGGTAATATCTATGCTTTTAACTTGCGATTCATTGTGAAATAAAGAGTTAAAAATATGTATTTGTTTTTGTACATTTCTGATGCTTCCATGGTATTAAATGAGAACTTAACTTCTAGCAATAAAAAAAAAATACTGTAGTAATTTATTCAAAGTTTGTTTTGTGTTCATATATTAATTCCTGTTTTATAAAAATTTTGTTATTCCTATTTTAAAGATACATCGTTTAACATATTTTTAAATGATTGAGGAAGACTATTTTAATGTCATTGTTATCTTTTTTCAACAATCAGTTCTTAATCATATATCTGCTTCTAAAATTCTATAAATACCAGTATTTTCTCTGTAATAGTAACATCATTATAAAATTGTTATACATTATACTGAGTGATAAATAAATACTATTGTAACATTTAAGGATGTTCAATTATTTTGTGTTCAGATAGTATTTCCTTGACTAAAATTATGTAAATAAAAACAACAGCTAAAAACGGTTTCACAACATTTTCTTGATAATTTTTTTTTCTAATGAAACTGTACTATTATTTTCTTCAGCACACAAGATGCTGGAAGTGTTGCTCATTAAGCATTACCTGGTGGGCACCTATGAACCTGAGTCACAGGGAAGAGCTACACCACTCTGCCACAGATACCCCTTAGTGTGAGGCACATTCTCATATTAGAGGACACAGAAAAGGAGAACACAGGCGATTTCAACCCCATTTCATTTCTGCTAGGATAAAAGGGCATATTTTATGTTTTGGACAATGAAATAAATCTAAATTTTTAAAAAAGGTTTTTTAATATGCTACTAGTGAGTTTCAATATATTAGTTCCTTCTTCAAAACAAAACTATAGCTGTGCAACCTTTTTTTTTCTTCAACCAAACCTCTTTTTTTTTTTTCTTTTTTTTTTGAAAGAGTATAGCCAAGCTAGCATAACATAAAATTTTTAAGTTTGGATGACAGATACAGAATTTAGTTAACTTCCTGTGTCGGCTTAAAATAATTTTGTTTATGAGATGATGGCTTATTATTTAGGTAAGTTTTATTATGGACACTTATATTTAAATCTGCATAATTTTATCATTCAAAAGATTTTTCTGTGTTAATAAATTCTGTAAGTTTGTGAGCCATAAGTAGATTTAAGGAAGTGAAATTACGACTTAAATACTATTAGTATTCGCTTTCCTGTCCCTTTGCTGGCTAACTTCCATCCGGTTGCCAAGTTTTGAGTGTAATCTTCAGTCTTATGTCTTCCATTGCAAAATGGATATGGGAAATGAATTTGCCAGTTGAATGATAAATAGCACAAGGACAACGGTGGTTCGAGAGATAGAGCGTTCACTTCGCCACGAGTTGATTCAGGTGCTAATCTCTGAGCTCTGACCGCAGAGGCACAGTGATGTAAAAATATTCCCAATGACAGACAGATTATGAGTTAAATACCCTTGTCGTTATGCTAAAAGTGAGAGGGTTTCTTTGTTTTCCTTTCATGTAACTCAAATTCGGATTAGTTCCATGAAAAAGTCCTTCATGAAAAGTCATTGCTTGATCCAGAAGAGTAGTATATGGGGGGGGGGG